>NW_026945829.1:27500-30329 GCF_034702125.1 Engraulis encrasicolus | reverse complement strand
TCGGGTTGTCATATGACCATGGGAAGTGAGAAAAAAAAGAATGACCAAGCATGGAAGACATGTAGCAAACAAGAAGTTGATGACTAAATAGTTTGCTGTAAATGTCCATGAAGTGTCTAAAGGCCCAGGTTGTGTGATGTGGCAGCCTTGTCCTAATGGTTAGGGAGGTGGACTTAAAATCAGAGAGTTGCAGGTTCTAATCCCTCCTAACCCGGCATTACCCTAGGAACAGCAACCAATGTTGCATATCTGTATGTCACTTTGGGTTGCTCCTGGCCATGATTGATTGTAATTACTAATTGCCAGGCCTAATTAGAAGAAGGTCTATGATTGGAAATGTTGCTGGTTCTGCTTCCAATAAATTAAGTTGCAACCAATGTGCTACACAAACACTTTCTTAAGTTGGCACCTGCTAATGCCTTTGTCTTGGATGTGCACGCCCAAACTCCAGCATCCAATTTTAAATCAGAATATTTCCACCTAATAAATAATATTAGGCTATTTTGTGAAGTGCCATTGCACAATTGAAAGTCAAATGCTGCATGACTTGATTGACATTGCCTACCATCAACCAGGAACAATGGTAGTGCCCAGAGCCATCTAATAACAGAGTTGCGCAAACCGGGGACCAGGAAGTCGGTTGGTGATGTGATTCGCGTTGATTAAAATGTTTCTTAACAGTAAACTTCTGTTCTTGGAAACTAACACAGAACCATCACATACCAAACAAAGATTAAGTACAAACAAATTACATGACCTTTACCACATTTTATGTGTTATACCGCCACCTCCTGGAACTAAGTAACTTCTAATAGAACTAAAGTCAATGGGGATTTCCATGTTAATTCTCCGTGAGGCTCCATGAGAGCCGCCATTGCTGTGGAAAGATTGGTCCATAGAGGTCTATGGGAGTGGCGTAACTCTGATATTAGATGGCTCTGGTAGTGCCCAATCAATCTGTCAATTAGTACCTGACCTCACTTGAGTACATAGGACTGTTACAAGTTCATTGAATTACTACCTGCAGCTGCCACATGCCTGATTACTCTGGTCACATGGTTAACTTTCACCTCTATATAAACTCAGACTGTCACAATGCTTGAGTTGCTTGCCTAAATGACTGGTTCGCTGGCTCTCTGTCCGGCTTGTTGGTTAGTGAGCTAACTGACCGACCAACTGACTGTTTGTTGGCCAGCTGGTTGGCTGGCTAACTGACTCTTTTGGTTGACTGGATGGCTGGTTTGTTAGCTGGCTAGCCATACAGCTGACTTGTTTGTTGGTTAGTTGGCTGACTAAATGAGTGTTAGTTGGTTAGCCGGCTCTTTGGCTGGCTAGCTGACAACTGACTCTTTTGGTTGGCCGGTGGACTGGTTTGTTGGCTGGCTAGCTATTTAGTTGGTAGTGAGTATTATGGTAGCGGGTATCCTTTTTGGAGGGTTGCTTACTTGATCAAGAAATTTCAGGTTTGTCTAATTATGCTCAACCAGAGTATTCTATGCACCCTGGTTAAATATTGCACATATTGCAGATACTTGAGTTTCTCTGTGGTTATGGATAATTCGGTCTACCAATTCAATAGAGCAGTGTGATGGGCTGGTTCCATGCCACAGTTGTCTCAGTCATGGTGGGGAATGGGAGGTGCCACAATTTAATAATTTAATTTAGATTGTATATTTCATGTACTGTATGTAAATGTGCACTCAACGCAGTACAGAATCTGAACATTTTAGAAAAAGCAGTATTTATTGTATAACATAACACCAATTAGTGTTACATGGTAACCCCTATAGTGAGTTGAGCTAAGCTAATTCAACACTCAAATGTGTTAAAAATAGAACACTGTGGGTGTTCAGATGTTTCACTTAAAGTGAAAAGCTTTAACACTAATTGGTGAGGAATTCAACACTCAAATGTGTTAAAAATAGAACACTGTGGGTGTTAAGATGTTAACACATAAAGTGAAAAATTGGTGTGAAAAATACACTAGAATAGAGTTAAAATGTAACACTGTGGGTGTTAAAGAAGTAACACTGAAATAGAGTTAAACTATTTACACTATCCATAGTGTTGATTTAACTCAGAACCGGTGAGCATTATATAAACTCAGGAAAAGTGTTAAATTTAACTCTATGGGAGTTGATTTAACACCGGCCGATTTGCTGTGCACGGACTGCAATGCCGATAGAAACGCAAATGCACGTTCGCGGTGGAGTTGAAAAAAAAATTCGCGTGGTGATGCAGGTGAATCCCAGGTATGAAGGTAATCTAACACAGGAGTATGCCTAGTAACACCACCAAAGCCATCATTTAGGGAGGTACAAGTTTTGTTACACCTTGTCACAAGACTTAGCCTAAAAATTCTTTCATGATCTGACATTTCCAAGTTATTTGCAAAAGCAATTTCTCTGAGCTAGAAGGACTCATTCCTGAGTTAAGAAATTAAGCTTCTTCATCATCAGCTTCTTCTTCTGTCTATTGCCTTTGCAGTTATTGATAACGCTGTATGGGTTATCTTATTAATGGTAGGTAAAACTTCAGTTTCTCCAGTTTCTGCTGCAGTGCCCATTGCTAATGTCTGAGCACCATGCCACTACAAATAGCCTATCTAAATAGGCCTAATGGATGACAGTGGAGGGGTAAATTGTGAGGTGTCTTATAAACATATTAAGCCTAAAATAGCCTAATAGAACTTCATTATCAATTCAGTTGAAAACCACTAATGTTGTGTTTTTGATATAGGCCTATAGTTTCCAATGTTATATAGCCTAATGCTGTTAATCTTTGTGGGGAATGACTGAGATGGGCCTACATGATGGTGAATCTATTTTT
>NW_026945829.1:20000-22500 GCF_034702125.1 Engraulis encrasicolus | reverse complement strand
AAATGTGTGCTATAGGTTTACGGCAATGTGCAATATGTTTATTATATACGGTAGCTCTTCGTGTTTGTTTTGTATTCGTGTATTTATGTGAGCTGTCAGAGACCTTAATTTCCCTCTGGATTAATAAAAGTACTCTACTCAACTCAAGACTGAGGCCAACTACCACATGCCACATATACTTACTGTAGTACACCAAGCACTTAAGGGCGACCTAGTGAAATACACTATTACGCCCCCCCCCCCTCCTCCTCCTTCTCCTGTCCCTCCTCCCACCACTTCCTCCTCCTCCTCCCCCTTCCCCCTCCTCCTCCTCCTTCCTCCTCCTCCTTCATCCTCCTCCTCCTCCTCCTCTTCCCTCTTCCTCCCTCTTCCTCTTCCTCACTCCTCCTCCTTCACGCCATGCAGTCTACTCCCTCTTCCTCCTCCACTATTCCTCCTTTCGCCTCCTCCTCCTGCTCTTCCTCCTCCTCCTCTTCCTCCTCCTCCTCCTCCTCCTCTTCTTCCTCCTCTGCACCTCCCTCCTCCTTCCACCTCCTCCTTCACGCAATGCAGTCTTCTCGCTCCTCCTCCTCTTCCTCCTGCCACCTCCTCCTCCTCCTCCCACCTCCTCCTCCTCCTCCCACCTCCTCCTCCTCC
This sequence comes from Engraulis encrasicolus, assembly GCF_034702125.1. Classification (NCBI taxonomy): domain Eukaryota; kingdom Metazoa; phylum Chordata; class Actinopteri; order Clupeiformes; family Engraulidae; genus Engraulis; species Engraulis encrasicolus. The sequence continues at coordinate 21,864 of NW_026945829.1, read as the reverse complement.
TCCTCCTCCTCCTCCCACCTCCTCCTTCCTCGCCATGCAGTCTACTCCCTCCTGAGGCATCAGTTGGCACTTCTTTGCATGTCAGCATTTGGCACCGCTGTTTAAATACGAGGCATTAACTTCATCCTAATGACTTCTTTGGTCTTTTGCCCGGCATGACAAAAATATATTATTAAATATACTATATGCTATATATAAATGCAATCCATTTGCCATGTGTTGCCTGAATCCCGGTGAGTTACCGTAGTTGCCTATGATTCATGCTCAACAGTCTTTGTGTCTGTGTCACTATTGATCCGGTACCAAAGTCTATAATCAAGCCATTGATATTTTAACTGTGTTTCGAGTAATAGAGAACACGGTTATACAGGATTTAATTTCCTTTGAATAGGGAGAGAATAGAAATTGGATTCTTCGTCCCAGTCAATATCGGCGAGGAGGACGAGGAAAGGAAGGATGGGGAGGGGAGAGGGGGGAAAGCTGGGATGATTTTTGATGAAGCAAATAAAGTAAATTCAAGTTCATCTCTCCCGGCCGTCTGGAATGATACGAGCTGTGATATGAAACCCGGCATCGCTGGCAGGCGGGCAGGGCGGGCAATGTGCAGAATTCCATTATTCAATTAGCTCTATCGCATTAGGCCCGATCTCTGCTTGCTGCAATTGCTCCACTCTCTGGGCGCCCTCGCTTGGGAAAAGAAAGCCATTGCTGTTGTTCCCACAATTTTCGAGGAATGCCAGCCAGCGTATGCGCCTTTCAGAGATCTCTTTCTCACCAACACAGCCAAATAGCTAGCGTGAAATACAAAACAGACAAGAGTGGGTGATTTGTGACCGTTGAGACAAACACTGCAGTGTTGTAATGCTTATAGGCTATGGCATGTGATGCAGCAGCACAATAGTCAATACGGCAATCACACTTTGTGTGTAGACGGTCTTGAAGAGAGTGTTTGCAGATGCTAGCACTAAACTCCTCATTGAGGGTAGCATGCAGAGGACTGAAGGCTGGGTTAGATTAAGGAGGTGTCAGTCAGTAAAACAATCACGAGAATGTAGCATTTTTCTTTAAGTGCTGTCATTTCATAACTCTTTTCATCACTCTAGCCATGTTGTCACTAGATCAGATCTCTTTTGTTGTTCAGTATCGCAAACTATCCATTATGTAATAGGAAGAAGACAACACAAATAAGGCATTACCAATGCTCATGGTAATGTAGTTAAATAGCCAGAGGCGTTGCCATGGCAATTCCACTGTGTGTCCCTTCTGCACCACACCCAGGGTTGCCAGATGAGACTGATGATTTCCAGCCCGAAAAAATGCTCAAAACCCGCCCAATTTGAACTAAATTAAATGGATTTCTATGGCCCTATATTTGCAGAGAAACCCGCCCAAATACCCTTTTTTACATTTTTTTTTAACCACAGACAGTCATCCTAAGCAGCCCAATTGCGAAGGAAAACCGCCTAATCTGGCAACATCGTCCAAACCTTGTTTTTCTTTCCAGGCACACCTGGCCGTGGGTGGTGGCCGTGGCCTGCTGAATGGCTGGAACAGACGGGAGGGGACGAGGGGGTGGGGGGGACGGACGAGACAAGAGGAATGTCATATGAGTCATATATGAACCGGCCCTGTACTGGGTCTGCACTATGCGGCGCTGATGCAGTGTGGTGCGGTGTGGTGCGGTGTGGTGTGGTGGCTACACGCTCACTAGGCAACAGAGATGTTTGTTGTCTCCCATACTAAACAGGCTGGGAACTTTCTTCTCTCCTCCAGCCCCAGCCCCAGCCTCAGCCCCAGCCCCAGCCCCAGCCCTCTCCTCCCAGCCCCAGCCCCATCCATAGCCCCAGCCCCAGCCCTCTCTCCC
>NW_026945829.1:0-10000 GCF_034702125.1 Engraulis encrasicolus | reverse complement strand
TGCTTGTGTGTCGGGTTTGGGTGTGTGTGTGTGTGCGTGCGTGCGTGCGTGCGTGCGTGCGTGCGTGCGTGCGTGCGCGCGTGCGCGCGTGCGTGCGTGTGTGTGTGTGTGTGTGTGTGTGTGTGTGCAGAGAGAAGACGAGACAGTGTGTGTGAGTCTAGAGTTTAGACAGGGACTAAAGACGGTGAAAAGTAGAAAGGCCTTCCGGTGAGTGTATATGCGCCAGAGAATTACAGTTTGGGTGAGTTACCGTACGTACGTAGCCTTAGCCTACATCAGGCTTATTTCTTTAACCTTTCCATTGTGATACGATATACGTGGCTCTGAAACAAAATATGAGCAAGTTTAGTTCCACATGGGTGGTCTAATACAATATCCCCGAGCACAGTGTACATACATACAGAAAATGTGTATACATAAAAAGCTACACAAAGGCTCTGGGCTCAAATGTATGCACAGCTGATGTATGTATATGAAGACTGGATCACATGACAGGTTAACGGTGTTCATGTAGCATAGCTGCTAGAGGCAGGTTTTAGGCTGAGCTGAGTTCGAAGTGTACATGCCATTGACAATAAATAGAGGGGAAGCCGTGGGAACTATTTGGCCATAAAGTGAGGGAACGGTGGGGAGTGGAACTAGACCTGAAAACTGGGGGGGAAATAGCTATTTCTTTGTCAACCATTTGATGCCTAAAGCACCTGCAAAACAACATGGCTAAGCCCTTGTTGGGAAAGTTGCCCTCAGCCTATGAAAACCTAAATATCTTAGCCTCTGATGCACATAAAAGCATGAAATCAGTTGTATTTAAACCTTAAGACCACCATCTTTCATTAGAGAATGTGTTCTTTCAGCTGTAACAAACCCACATTTTTATTAACAAAGCTAAAATCTCAAGAGCCTGAATGCAGCGTATACAGCATGTGTCTCCAGGCACCAAAGGTCAAACAACATATACGAGTCATCAGGCTAAAGTGGGTTAAGGACCATAGGCCTTGGAACATATGATAATTCACAAACATACTGTCGTTACATCATAATTTCGCACTATGGTCATAAATTACTGCAATGAACATGGCAAAGACTGATGAATTATTCAGATGAGTAGCATCAATGGCGTGGCCACAGCCACTTATGCATTCTGGAAGAGTCTACATTCCCCCACTAACCTAACTAAGCTAAACAGGGCGCAACATCACTTTCATGTCTCCTCTTGTTTCATCAGTTCCCTGGTGTCCATTACCATCGGAATGAAAGTGAATGGCAAACATCAGAAAGATGGAATGATCTGTAGCTCCATGCCTTTGTATGCCAAAGCACATAGCACGGGGCAGAGGAGAAATGGTGGTATCGAGGAGAGAGATGACAGCACAACTGAAAGGAAAACACCAGAAATGAAGAGTTCAGATGCAAACCCCGCTAAGTGCCTTTTCAGAAAATAGTCTTAATTCATTTTTATTCACTACAAAGCTGTCAAAATTGCATAATTTTTTATTTTATTTCATGTAATATAACTATTTACAGTATATGTATTATCAATTATATGAATGTAAACCAAACCAACAACTGGGTTCTCTAAAAATATAGAAGTGCAGGTCTTCAGAAATGAAGTTAGGGGGTTTTGCATCTGAACTCTTCAAATGCACTCAGAGAGTGCAGACCTCCGCTAAGGAAGCTGTTTGATAGAACATTTGCCTGGTAACACTTTATTTTAGGGATACATCTATTAGCACTAATACATACAATGTGCCTGTATAAGTAACTTGTAAGGCATGTACAAATCAAAATCAAACATTTGTTAGGCATGAATTCGCAAATGTCTTGTTCATGCACAATAAGGGAGTTATTACCAATTTAACCTTAGTATGGACCTAGTAGGCCTCAGCATTTGCTTAGCACATGCCTTACAAGTTACTTATGCAGGCATTAACATTGTATGTATTAGTGCCAATAGATGTATCCCTAAAATAAAGTGTTACCATTTGCCTATGTTAAACCATATTCTTGAGAGAGAGAGATGACAGGACAAAAAAAATGAAAGAAATAGAGACTATTGAAGAAGAGAGTAAGATTAATAAGGAGTTTAATCATGGATAGGAGGAGAGGACGGGGCTAGAGAAAAGAAAAGGAGAAGGCAAGAGGGAAGGTAAAGGTGGAGTCTACAAAGTAACTCATTTCTCGCACAGCTTCGTGAGCTCCACTACTGGGTCTGGGAGACCATGTGTTGGCTCAGCCTTCAGAAATCGCCATTTCACACTGAAGAAGGGTGTAAGCCTGAAATGTCTGTGATGTGAGGCGATTAAAAATGAAAAAAGAAATCTGATGAGTGCTTCTTTATTCACTTTCTTTTGAGATTTGAGTTCATTCATTGACGAAGTTAAGCACCCAGTGTAAAGTATAAGAAGACAAGGTGTTGAGCGCGCTTCCTGATCCTTCAGCCTTCAGAAACAATGGCTTTATCCATCATTCTGCCCGCCCTCGCAAATACCTTCAAAAACCTTTTGTTGATCTCTAAAGTGCCAATAAAGTCTATAATCTGTCCTGCAACTTCTCAATTCAAGCTGCCATTGACATTGCTGCAAGAAATGCAAAAATGCTCAGATTGTTTTTTGTCTGGAGAAATGGAATCCTGCTACAGTCTCCCAGACCGCCATGTATGTTGGAGCTGGGCTCCAGAGCTACACACACACAGATTGTGCATTCAGGCCGACTGAGAACCGTGCTGGAGCCCGTTCCCGCACCTAATCGTGAACTGGCTGTCGTGTTCACGCCACAGATATTTGCGTTCGCGAACCGGAAAGTTGGTTCGCAATGCGAACCGCAAAATACGAGGTTTTTCTCCGCAAACCATGATGACAGCGTGGCCGTCAGCGGGTTCATCCGGGTAACACAGTCACATGCGGAAAAAGTTCAGAGCCCGGTATGAACGGGGGGTTCGCAGATAAGCACTTTAGTGCCGAACGTATCTGGTGCGGGCACTGGCTCCAGCTCCATTCTGGTCGGCCTGAAAGCCCTAAGAGAGAGGTGTGGTGAGAACCAGTCTAGAAAAGTTGCACTTTCTAGTGTAATTCTTGTATTTTATTTTGGACGCTGTATTTTACCCAGACGCTGATAAGAAGGCTTAGGCCTGAAACTGTCATGCTAACCCACTAAAATGAAATTCAGGGATACAAGGAAAGAGTGCAGCTTTTCTACAAGAATTGTACAAAGCCGTTAGCTCGCACCCAAAGACCTTGTAAAAAAAACTGCTTGGAGTTGAGCATACTCTTTTTGAAAAAGACTACAAAGTAACTCAGACAGTTCTGATCAACCTCAGGTCCGATGGAGCCCATTTCGCAATTTTTAAAAAAGACAAACATTAAGGCACCCAATCTCACGGTGTTTGACACATTTCTACCCTTGGTAAAGGGTGAACCCGAAGCAACAGTGAAACACGTTGTTCACCAAATAAGCTACCAGCAAAGTAGACCAGCGTGCAGTGATTTATTCCCCCTTTACATGGATTATTTTTACTGCACATCACCAGCGCCTGGACAGTGGTTGTGCACAGGGCCTCTGCTTTGAACATGCCTATATGCTTATTTACAAAAACTGACACTTATACGACTCATATGACCGTTTTAGTGTAAGGAAGCACGAGTACAACCAATCTCACAAGGTTGTGAAAAAATTCACTATATGCCCTGTCTTACCGAGTTACAAAAACACAAATACAGCTGCACTGTTAAAGAAAAAACTGAGGATATGCCCCGTCTTAAAAGGTTAAAGAAACACTGAGCACATTGCATTTCGCAAAGTTAAAGAAACACCAATAAACCCTATCTCGCAGTCTCAAATTAAATCTTTTCATGAACATTTATTAACTATTAACTAACAATAAACAAATATATAGCCTATTAGTCTGACCAAAGTACAGTAAGGCTTGCAGCCAAATATCTGAAAATTCAAAATGGCGGCCGGTCATGGAGAGGACCCACTTACTCATACCGCATGTCAAGAGTGTACATTTCCCAGTCATAACGAATTGTTAGAAATTGATTGTGGTGCTAAATGTACATGGAAGATACTGTAACATGAAGCTATGGCCTTTGAGCAAGGCACCTAACCCCTCATTGCTCCATGGGACTGTAGCCAATACCCTTTACCTAAATAACTACACTATAAATTGCTTTGGATTTTAAAAAAAGTGTCAGATTAATGCAGTGTTTCTCAACCTTTTTTTTAGGCGGGGCACCCTTTCAATTCATGAAAAATTTCAAGGCACCCCAAAACCACAAGCCGTAACATGGCATCGCATTCGATACCACGAAAGCTTAAAAACATAACACATTTGGAGACGTCACACGACCTACGTTCAAAGTTGCAGCTGACTGGGGCAATCTATATTTACTTTATTGTGCGTAAATGGCAGATGAAAGATTCCACTGACTAGCATTTACTTATCAATTTAGACAAATATGTATCATATTATATAATTTATGTATCAGTCACGTTTCCGCGGCAGCCCTGAGGGGGGCCCGCGGCACCCCTGTTGAGAAACACTGGATTAATTTAATGGAATGGAAATAAAAAAACTGAGTTAAATTACATACTCCACCTTTAGAGATGTAGGCAAAATTAAAGAATAAAGCACAATGGGCCCTACCATGGCTCTAACGGTGGGGCACTGGGCTGCTATGCTGGCGACCCGCGTTCGATTCCATCTCGGGTCATTTGCCGATCCTTTCCGTCTCTCTCTCTCTTTCTCTCCCCATTCGTTTCCTGTCACTCTCTCACCGTCCTATCGTAAATAAAGTCATAAAAGACCACAACAAAACAAACAATAACAGAATGAGGCACAGTGGCCTGGACTTGAATCCTTTCCAAAAGAGCATGAGTTGCCCCTCTGGCCTTGGACTCACCTCCTTCCAAGTTTCATGAAAATGAGAAATGAGAGTTCCTGCATAATCCCCAAGACAAACAATAGAAAACCAAGCAAAACTAAACAAACTCTGGGAAACGCAAAACAGACAGGCAGGCAAACAGACCAACCCAGAATGCTGTGCAAATCTGTGCCTTCCTCTGGCAGGGGTTTAGAGGTTTTAGAGGACACATGCACACACGCTCGCACGCACGCACACACACACACACTCTTGCACGCACACACTCTCACACGCACGCACACACGAGAGTAGATGAGGACACGGTTTAGGAGGAGAGTCGACAAAAGACGAGGACTGATGAGGAGAGGAGAGGAGATGATGAGGATGAGGAGAGGAGAGGAGAGGATAGAGGAGAGGATAGGAGAGGATGAGGAGAGGAGAGGAGAGGATGAGGAGAGGAGAGGAGAGGAGAGGAGAGGAGACAAAAGACGAGGACCGATGAGGAGAGGAGAGGAGAGGGAAGGAGAGGAGAGGAGAGGTGAGGAGAGGAGAGGAGAGGAGAGGAGAGGAGAGGAGAGGAGAGGAGAGCAGAGCAGAGGAGAGCAGAGGAGGGCAGAGGAGATGATGAGGAGAGGAGAGGAGTGGAGAAAAGAGAGGACGGGAGAGGCGAGGAGAGGAGAGGAGGGGGGTGATGAGAAGAGAGGAGTGAAGAGAGGGAGGCAGTAGAGGAAAGAAAAGAGAGAGAGGGAGTGAAGGATAGAAAAGAGAGGGAGGGTGTGGAGGATAGAGGAAGGCTGATGAAGAGAGGAGAGGAGTGATGGAGTGAGGAGAGGAATGGAGGATAGAGAGGAGAGGAGAGGAGAGGAGAGAAGAGGGAGTGGAGGATAGAGAGGGAGGATAGAGAAGGAGGGAGGAAGGGAGAGGAGGATAGATAGGGAGTGGTGGACAGAGGAGACGAGTGGAGGATAGAGAGGGAGGGAGCGGAGGAGTGGAGGATAGAAAATAGAGGGAGGGAGTGGAGGATAGATAGAGAGGGAGTGGAGGATAGAGAAGGAGGGAGAGAGGGAGGGAGTGGAGGAGAGAGAGGGAGGGAGTGGAGGAGAGAGGAGACGAGTGGAGGACAGAGAGGGAGGGAGTGGAGGATAGAAAATAGAGGGATGGAGTGGAGGATAGAGAAGGATGGAGAGAGGGAGGGAGTGGAGGATAGAGAGGGAGGGAGTGGAGGAGTGGAGGAGAGAGAGGGAGGGAGTGGAGGATAGATAGGGAGGGAGTGGAGGAGTGGAGAATAGACTTGTAATGGTCAGCCAGAGTGTGTGTTTGCTGAGGTGTGACAGAGGCCAGGTGAAGGTCAAAGACAGTTTTCAAGAAGAAATGATACTGTCTGCAAGGGTGTGTGTGTGTGTGTGTGTGTGTGTGTGTGTGTGTGTGTGTGTGTGTGTGTGTGTGTGTGTGTGTGTGTGTGTGTGTGTGTGTGTGTGTGTGTGTGTGTGTGTGTGTACACCCCAGAGTGTACATTAGGAGCTGTCTGGCTATCACGTCTTCTCTAGACATACATGTATGCTCACAAACATGTGTATGCTCAAAGGCACACACACACACTCTCTCTCTCTCTCTCTCTCTCTCTCTCTCTCTCTCTCTCTCTCTCTCTCTCTCTCTCTCTCTCTCTCTCTCTCTCTCTCTCTCTCACCATACACACAGACACACAGAGTCCATGTCTGCTCCAGACCCATTTTGCATGATGTTTTTGGACAGCCGTGGAATCTGGGGACGTTGGAAAGAATAACCCTGCCCGCGGTGGACACACAACATCATGAAATATTAAGGGGAGGGAATGCAAACAGGGAAAAACACACACACACACACACACACACGCACGCACACACACACACACACACGCACAATCATAATAAATGAATGCATGAATGGACATACTAGGCATATATGGACACATACACACACTTAAATGAAAACAGGCACACATACCTTACGTGTATGCCTACATACAAGTAGCCTATATTCACGCACGCACCCACCCACACACACACACACACACACACTGGCACACACACACACACACACACACACACACACACACACACACACACACACACACACACACACACACACACCCTTGCAGACAGAAGAAGAAGAAGAAGAAGAAGAAGAAGAAGAAGAAGAAGAAGAAGACAAAGAAATAAAGAAGAAAACTATGACGACCAAGGAGGGTTGCATCTGAGTAGTGATGAAAGAATCACGATCGTTTATTTAGAGCCCAGCAACACAAACATGGATCGTGTTCCCCTGCTCTCGACTTTCATTGCGCTTCATCCGGCTGCAGCGCTTCTCTTTTTCCGTCAACTCACTGTCTGCGGTGCTGTTTATACATACCTGGGTATTTACATAAACGAACATTTTGCTTAGCGAAATATGTTCGTTCACATCAAAGGCAAATATGCATACATGTGCTGTTGAGAGCTGTCATAAATACGTTAAGGCCGTAAGTAGTGCCATTCAAGTCTCCGTTTATCTCTGTTTATATACAAACGCTAACCGGAGATTTTAAAAAATCTCCACTTTTGCCGGAGTTTTTTTGGAGCTTCGTTTATAGAGGGAAAACCTTCGTTTGTTTGTGAACGAAAGGCACATCCGAAGGAGAAGGTCTGCGTATATCAAAATACCCGGGTATGTATAAACACTGTCTGTATCTCTCTCTCCCCCCTGTCTCTCCATCTCTCTGATGGGGCGAATACACGGGCCGCGACAAGCTCAAGCGACAGAGAATCACTGCTGTACAGCAAAGGCGATGCGAGCGATAGACGCAACAAAGTATGTTCGTTAACCCATTGTGTCCTGGAGCGACATATACGCTGGATTCAAATTCTTAAGATTTAAGATGTTTTATTAAAAAATATGGGTATGTTAGAGCTGAATGAACACATTTCAGTGTAAAATGATGGTTAAAGCTTTTAAATGCAACTTATTTCATGTTTGTATGTGCTTCGCAGGCTGAGACATTTAGGTTTTAATAGGGAGAGGACACCTTTTCCCAAAATGGGGCTTAGGCTAAAATGGGTTAAAAGCAGCTGTGGCGGCTGTCGGGCAAACCACATCATAGCTAATTCGCATATTAACTGAAGTCCTACTACAAACTGTCGCTCAAGTCACACGAATCACCTCTATTCGCCCGACTCAATACAAAGTCAATTACTTCCGTCACTGGAATCGCTCATGTTGGTGTAGTTGTACCTAAACTCTGCTACTTATTCCACTTTCTCTGTCTCTCTCTCCCACTGTCTTACTTTCTCTCTCACTTTCTCTGTCTGTCTGCCTCTCTCACTCTCTCTCTGTCTCTCACTCTCACTCTCTCCCGCCATTTCCTTCTTCACTTTATGCCTGTCTTTCTCCTTGCTTTCCTCTCTGGAGAAAATAGATCTGTGAGGTGCAGTGTTGCCAGATGTACGATAATTATCGTATTTGTACCATCATTTTGTCCAGTTTATCCTCTGTGCAATCAAAAAACCATGATATACGATAATTTCATTCAGTTCATTTAGATACCTTGAAACAACAATTGGGCATTGTACGATAATTTCCTACTAAAAAGCCCCCACGATAATGACACGACACGACAAAACGACAAAAACGATAATTGTGAGGTTTTGGTACGATAATGCAGCATTTCCCATCTGGCAACACTGGTGAGGTGTTTGAGACATTAGGGTGCTTATTGGTGTAGGGCCAAAACATACCAAGGCGGAACGGAACGGTCACGGGACAAACGCAGTCTTTCTGCTGAGTTTCGGCCGGCGTGTTTTTCTCTGCCTTTCACACTGACAGCGTCGGCGTGCGCGGCCAGTCCTGTTCAAAATCCTCCCCACAGCCAAAGCTAGCTTGCTACTCTGCCATTCATTTGAATGAGACATCGCCGGCGTGAAAAATACGCTCGAGTTCTATTTTCCAAATGCAGCGCGGTGCGGAGCTGGCTCCCGCGCCGCTGATGCTCGACTACCGCCGGTTGGTGTGTAAGGACAGATATGTTTCAATGTATTTTCACCGACGCCGGTAAAAAACGCAGCCGTTCTGCGACGCTTTACCGCCCTGGTGTGGAAGACCCCGTACTCTTAGTGGTAAGCAGGGGCCTGTGCTACAAAGCTGATTGAAGAGTAAACCAGATGGGTCAGTGCTTCCTGGTGTACTTAGTAGTGAGCAGGAGGCCAATGTGCAATTATGAAGACTGGCCACCAGGGCGGTCCAATTTATCCATGAAACTTCCCACACTAACATGACAAGTGTTCCAGTTTCATTGTCCAACCCCTGTATATTTCCACCATTAAGGTCTTATTCAGGTTATCTTTAGGTCAATGGTTGAAGAGTGGTGCCATGGAATAAAAGACAAAAAAAATCAACTGCAGACTCCTCTTTCTAATATGTGAATCCACTGTTGTCCTGCACCTCAACCTGGAATTTCCCTTCTGAACTATACTGTATCGGTGCATATTACAGCATAAGGTACCAGATGGATTCCTCTGGAGTTGAAGGTGAAGATTGTGCACATCCCAGGAAAAGGCTGACTGTAGTTTCGGAGAGAGGTCCGCACACTTAAAATCTATTTTGTTTTCTTTTATTATTTCATGGCTGCAATAATAAAAAAAAAGAATAAAAGAAAACAAAAAGGATTTTAAGTGTGTGGACCTCTCTCTACCAGATGGATTCCTCGCATTCATGTGTTTCGAGATAAATCACGTGGTGATAGGTTAAGGGTTAATCCTTACAGGTCTCTGTTAAGGAGAGGAATGCACGCATCACTGATAAGCCAAGAGTTAAAATCACAGCTTTGACATGCAGACATAAAACACTGAAGCATGAACATTAGACGCAAGTCTTACTGTTAATGGAAAAAAAATGTGGCAGTTTCCAAACCTTTCAAACTGCACAACAGCCTGCTGTTCTACGACCACCACCTGAAAGGTTGTGCATGGAGATTTGAGGTGCACACTTCCTGAGAGAGAGAGAGAGAGAGAGGCAGAGAGAGAGACTGAGACATATGGGTCATGATCTGGCTAGTCTACTGAATACAGTGTATTAGGGCCAAAACATACCAAGGCGGAACGGAACGGTCACGGGACGAACGCGGTCCT
>NW_026945828.1:17500-30449 GCF_034702125.1 Engraulis encrasicolus | reverse complement strand
TGCACTTTCTCCCACCGGTCTTCTCCCAATCTGCGGTGTGACCCCTTCACCTTTTAAAGGTGCACTGGGTAATATTTTCAGTAGCTTATTTTCAGAATGCATGCTGCCCATTCACAAATGATAGGCCTTGTCATGAATACTTACCATGACCTTCAAATTCCAAGTATTTATTATGACTGGGAAAATGAAAGCGCACCTGGGAAACTCCAACCCCCATTGTCATTGTGACACAGCACTCCACAGCACACAAGTGTTCACTGCACACTTCACACAAAGAAATTGCATTTATGCCTCACCCATGCAAGAGGGCAGCCCCCAATGGTGCCCCAAGTGGCACTGTTCATACATGAAAAGGGAATTCTTCCCCATGGTCCACCATTTTGGATTTCCAGAAGTAGACATTTTTAGCTGAAAAATGTACTGCACTTTGGTCATACTAATAAATATTAGTTTATTGCTTTGTAATTTTCATGAAACCATCTAATCTGACAATGGGCAGCACAGTTTGAAGGAGCTGCATAGTTGCAATACCTACTCTGGCCATCGTCCTGCACAGTGCAACCTTTAAGCAGCATAAACATGATTTTATGTAGATTATAAAATAGATGTTATTATTTATTGGGTATCAGATGTTGAAATATACCCTGACAAAATGAGGGGTAACTGTATATGATCCACTTCGCTCCATATTAGATTCAGTAAGCAAAATAAATCCTTTCTTTCTTTCTTTCTTTCTTTCTTTCTTTCTTTCTTTCTTTCTTTCTTTCTTTCTTTCTTTCTTTCCTCGCTGTGCCTAATTCCATGCTGGCATCTCTCCACTGCTGAAGCTCTCTGCCTTCACATGTGTCCTTCAAGAATGTTACTCTCAGCCAGATCAGAGTCCCTTCAAAGGCCAAATCATATCGGCTTGCATTGCAGAGCTGTGGTTCATGGTAGAAAGGGAGAATATGATTAAGTTTGGCTTTCTTTGTGGCTGTGTAAGTGTAAAGTGTACAGTAGGGCACGTGTGTGTGTGTGTGTGTGTGTGTGTGTGTGTGTGTGTGTGTGTGTGTGTGTGTGTGTGTGTGTGCGTGTGCGTGTGTGTGCATGCGCTCGTGTGTGTGTGTGTGTGTGTGTGTGTGTGTGCTAGTGCACACAAGTGGTAGACCTCTCCTCCCGTGGAGATACCGGTATACAATATTTGCATTGGAGAGGAGGTTGATCCACAGTAACACAAAAGCTCACATCTGCATGCCATGATGCGACCCACAAATGTTTATGAATGATTATAAATGCTTATGTAAGGCAGAACAAAGGAACAGGACGCCTGGCTCTCTCATCGGCCTGCCAGATTAGCACTCCTTACCCCCTCGTTATGCTATCCTCGTTTTGCTATCCTCATTATGCTATCCTCGTCAAGTTATCCTCGTTATGCTATCCTTGTTATGCTAATCTCATTATGTTATCCTCGTTATGTTATCCTTGTTATATCATCCTCGTTACGTTATCCTTGTTATCTATAATTTTAGATTTGTTTCCACTTGTTCCTTCTGGAACAAGACAACAAAGCTTATCAGGGAACAGGAGATTTTCCTTTTCTCAGGGCTGTTTCTGAGGTACACTGTAAAAAATATCCGTAGATTTCACGGTGGAAAACTGTGAAAATGCAACAGTCTAAACCTGTAAATCGAAAAAAGGTAGAAAACAGTTTTTGAAACAGTAGAACACTGTAAACGAATATACCACACTGAACTGTATAAATTACAGATTTTTTTCTGTAAAAAATACAACATTTATCCTTCGAAAAGTCACAAGACAGTTTATAGCTTATATCCGTAGATTTCACAGTGGAAAACTGTGAAACTGCAACAGTCCAAAACTGTAAATCGAGAAAAAGGTAGAAAACAGTTTTAGAAATGATATAACACTGTAAACGAATATACAACACTGAACTGTATAAATTACAGATTTTTTCCGCAAAAAAAAATGCAACAATCTAAACCTGTAAATCGAAAAAAGGTAGAAAACTGTTTTTGAAACGGTAGAACACTGTAAACGAATATACCACACTGAACTGTATAAATTACAGATTTTTTTCCGCAAAAAAATGCAACAATCTAAACCTGTAAATCGAAAAAAGGTAGAAAACAGTTTTTGAAACGGTAGAACACTGTAAACGAATATACCACATTGAAATGTATAAATTACAGATTTTTTCCGTAAAAAAAATGCAACAGTCTAAACTTGTAAATCGAAAAAAGGTAGAAAACAGTTTTTGAAACAGTAGAACACTGTAAACGAATATACCACACTGAACTGTATAAATTACAGTTCAGTGTGGTACAGATTTTTTCCGTAAAAAATGTAACAGTCTAAACCTGTAAATCGAAAAAAGGTAGAAAACAGTTTTTGAAACAGTAGAACACTGTAAACGGATATACCACAATGAACTGTATAAATTACAGATTTGTTCCCGTAAAAAATTACAACTTAGTTAGGCCTAGTTTTCAGTGGAAAACTGTGAAACTGCAACAGTTCAAACAGTAAATCGAAGAAAGGTTGAACACAGTTTTTGACACGGTAGAACACTGTAAAAGAATAAACCACACTGGGCCGTATACAAAATGTATCATTCAAAAAGCCATAAGACATAACCTATAGTTTACAGCGTATATCCGTAGATTTCACAGTGGAAGACAGAAACTGTAACAGTCCAAAACTGTAAATTGAAAATGCCGGTGGCGGGTGGGGCTAGTTTATTAGGCTAGTTTTCTTCCATAATAAATTCACCCTTTAAAAAGTCAATAGCAAAAAATGTAGTCATAGATTTCAATGGACAACATGTACACTGTAAAAAGAGATCTATAGGATTTACTCAATTTAATTGGTGTAAGGATTTCCACAGTCCTAAATAGAGTATTACGTACCCCTACATATTCAGTTAAGATTAACCAATTCCAGAAGTTCTGTTATACTGACCACATCAAAGTAAAAAATACTGGTAAAAATGGGGTAACATTTACTCATTTCAGGTAGCTTTTTATCACCACTTGTTACTGTTAAAAATTGGTTAAAATTTACTCATTTCATGTAGCTTTTTATTAACACCTATTACTGATAAAAATAGGTTAACGTTTACTCATTTCAGGTAGCTTTTTATTACCACTTGTTACTGTTAAAAATTGGTTAAAATTTACTCATTTCATGTAGCTTTTTATTAACACCTATTACTGATAAAAAAGGGTTTAACGTTTTACTCATTTCATGGAGCCTTTTAGTATTACTGCTTATTTATCAACTGCTAATTATTCTGATTACTTTATTGCTGTGTTATTATTCTTATTCCTATTAACCAGAGGTGAAAAGAGTACTAAAATATTTTACTCTGAGTAAAATATTTTAGTACTCTTTTCACCTCTGGTTAATAGAAATAAGAAAAATACAACAATAAAGTAATCAGAATAATTACTCTGTTGAAATTGTACTCAATCACAAGTAAATGTACCATTGAAAGAATCTACTTAGGTAAAAATAAAAAGTATATCATTTAAAATTAAAATAAACTTTGAGAAAAACTAAAAAGTTACTTTTTAACAATCAGTGTTTTCTGCCTCTACTGTGTTGTGCAAACGTCCACCAGGGAAATTACAATTACAACAAACCTGTGCATATCAACCAAGATGTTTTATTTAAAGGGATATCGCCAACAGGAAAATTTGAAAAATGAGCAGATACTCAATGTTTCAGTTTATCTCACAAAAAGTAAACAAACATTAACAACAGGACCATTTAATTCACGAGTTTGCCCTGGAGTATGGTAACCATAGTCAATAGGCATAATTCGATGTTAGCTGGCCTCTGTCCTGGGACCCTGCGGAGATCATGCGGCACGAGATCCGCTTCCACTCCATAAGTGTAGGGGACATGTAGCTGGGTGATCCAGTGAGATGAGGGAGGAGGGGGAGGTGCTGGGACAATTAGGATAGCCTTTGTGCATGACAGGGGAAGGAGGGAAGGTGGGATTTAAATTTACGCGAAGGCGGAAGCTTGACATGGCAACTGTCAATAACTCTCAGACTTCCTCCAGAACTAGGTTTATATAAACAACATGTAGAATTTGTAGCAGTTTTTGACAGAAATAGTCAAATTTTGTTCCGTTTTCACTTTGTTACTGATAAAGGCACATCAGTGTATACTGTTCTACCATTAAACTGCACACATAAAAAGGATACCAGTTTCTTTTAAAAAAGGATATCAGTTCCAGTCTATTTGGTGTCCAGGACAACAGTTTCAAACAAACGGCTGCTCTACTTTTCAAAGACTAAATCCAAGAATACTCAGAATTCGGTTTACTCTTTGAGGAAGACATACAGCAGTGAAACATCAGAGTCCAACCATACTGATAACATTGCAAAGATCTCCTACTTATTACAAAATCACTTGTTTAGTGGTAAATAGTTGGGATACGGGACAATTAACCGGTCAGGCCACTCAGAGAAACCATTAGCAATTACAGCATACTGTATACTGGAGAGGTCAGTAGAGCTGCAAAGTGGCTCACAGAGACCGGAGGTGCTGTGGACGTTGAAGGCACGGTGGATGGTGGCAGGGATGACCCAGGTGCTGCAGGCACAGTGATGGCTGGCAGCATGGTGGGGAGTGGCACGGATGACCCAGGCGCTGCAGGCACGGTGATGGCTGGCGGCACGGATGACCCAAAAGGTGGATGGTGGCAGGGACAACCCAGAGCATGGCAGTATGGTGGAAAGAGCTGCTGCACCGAGTGGAGGGACTTCAGGGATGGGCACAGTGAAGTCTTCAACCCTTTTCATGATTGTCCTCCCACTGTGATGCCCCTTTTAAACAATAACACATACTGATTACTACATATGCGAGTGAAATACAGTATGCCAAAAAGAGTAAAAAGATAATGGACAGAAAAACAACGTACAGTGC
The DNA here is from genome assembly GCF_034702125.1 of Engraulis encrasicolus. Taxonomy (NCBI): domain Eukaryota; kingdom Metazoa; phylum Chordata; class Actinopteri; order Clupeiformes; family Engraulidae; genus Engraulis; species Engraulis encrasicolus. The sequence goes on along the minus strand of NW_026945828.1, from coordinate 25,514 downwards.
CTGTATTTATATGCCCAGTATCTCCTCTCGTTCCTCTTCAGGACCATCATCTCAGGTGTGACCACAGAACACTGTCGCCTTCTTTCATCAGGCTGCCCTTCTCCCGCTCCTGGGTCTTCTCAATGTTGTCAGTTGTCACGCACCTGAACACAACCCTGGGACAAGATACACTATTAAGAATACTCATTGGTTAAACTTTTTTCTTTAAAGGTACATTCTATGGTCTGTTTTGGTCATCTGTCTAGAGCTGAAAAAGTAAAGGGGTTGAGTTATTAGTAACAGTTGTGACCAATCCACAGTGTATTTGCCCTCTACACAGTTTCTTGACAGCTTCACATAGAAGTTAAGTCATCAGACTGCTCACACATTGTTGACTCAAACACACACAGAGACAGTGCAGACCCTAAAGAGAGAAGACCTGCCATCCTTTTTTTAAATAGAGACCCTAAAAAGAACACTTGTTACGCTATTCTACGGGAATAGGCTGTTTCAGAACATAGGAGTTTGTTTCAAGAAATTTAAGAACGACCGGACTGAGGCCACCATAAGGAATGAGCGGTTCCAATTCATATCTGAAGTTATCGTGACCATTCATTTGCTTATTTCAGAAATAACACCTGGCTAGTTTCTTTACAAATGTGCATACATGGTCCATTGTGCTCCAACAATGAGAGCGCAGCTTGATTATGTCACATCTGTATGCAAACAGTAAAGGGATCTATTGACCTCAAAGGTGCACTGTGAAATGTATTTGGCAGTCTCGTTCCATAATTCATGCGGCCCAGTCATAAATCTTTTTCACTGATTCTTACCACCACCATCAAATTCAAAATATTCTCTATGACTGCGCAAATTGCTGTAACTGTAAATATGAGTTTATTATTTAGTTGCAAAATCTACTCTGCCACCATCCTACACAGTGCACAGTGCAACAAGGACAGCAAGCCTGAGTGAGTGAAAATGGCTAAACATATGATATGATAAACAAATAACATGACAGTGTTATGGCCTTTAAGTCTGTTTATTTTTCTTCAGTCGGCGACTTATCCTGTTCCAGAATGACTTCAGGACAACCATGCATATAAGAGATGCAACACCACTGCCTGAAACACATATTAAAAGCACATAACAATTAAGTTACAAGTAAGTCATTCTTGGTCATTAATATGACTTGCCACACACCACATAGGCTGTAGCTTACATGAGAGGTAAGCAGTTACCGCCTTTTCTCAACTCCTGCAGTAGGCAGAAGCAGAACACCTTCATTATGCACAAAACATTGTGAATAATTTGACATGGATAAAGTTTAAGAAGTTGTACTTTTACACTTGATTATTATGTAAACATTTCTACTCCTTGCAATTGCTATCCGTTTAGAAGCATTTGTTTCACTTTTTATACTACAGTAGTTGTGAAAATATAGGCTACCGGTCTCTTTTCGTTGGACTGCCCTTCCTAATGTCAAACGTCATCATTTCGGTACAACTGAAGTGTGTGCGAACTGCGGAGACCAGCGAGAGAGAGAGAGAGAGAGAGAGAGAGAGAGAGAGAGAGAGAGAGAATGGCTGTGCTTATGGAACCTGCGCGTGTCTGTTCATAGCGAGTCCTTCGACTATGAAAGCAACTATCAAACTATCGTTGTCAAAACTAACCCTGAGATTGAGTTTGCAACGTCCAACAAAAAATAACTGACTTCATGTTAGGTGATGTTATGACCGTGGATGATCACATTGGGAGGTCCCTCGCCAAAAACCTCCTCTCACCACTACTCAGAGTAACATACGTGTTGGTCTACATAGGACTACTTACTATGATACATTTACAACAAACTAATCAATGTCTCCTCGCAATGTTAACGGATTGATCCTTTGTTAGCGTTTATTCTCAGCAGGATTTAGCATGTCTAGGGTAGCGTTGTTTAAAAAGTTATTTAATTTGATGATCGATTCCTCTCGCTCCCCCTCTCCCTCCCAGTAACACAGGCAGGCACCCGGCATGCACACACCGTCTGTCTCGCTCCCCATCTTCAAACTGTCATTCAAACTAAGAATGTCTACGATTATGATTAATAATACAAAAAAGTCTTTAGTTGACTCGGCACGGAGGCATCCCAGAATGATGACTGTTTACGCACACTGCTTTGACAGTTGATATGAAGCATTTCGTCGCGCATTTCATTGATTTGAAAACTTGGTGACCATAGGAATTTACACATTTTTAAAACAACATTCAAAGAGGACGATTCGCGACGGGAACTGCTGAAAGACTTACGAAGGATTCAGTGACCAGCTACAAACGTAGCCGTTCCATGTTGAATGGATTTATTGTGGAGAATGAAATAGAGTAATGTGCCGTTCGTAGTCTGTCTACGAGCACAGTCCTTTAGGTGCATGTAACTTGTAAGATTATCACACTACAGCCTTGTGTGAAAGCAAAAAAGGAGGCTATCTTGTAGAATTTTCTCCTCCGTGCTTTCGCGTGATGCAGAGCATCAAGTGGCAGTGGCAGCGCAAACAGTGGATGGAACATTCGGCAACAAATATTTGTAGAACGACACACGAGGTCAGGTCCCCACCAGCAGCCAGTCCCAGTCTGCGCGCCAAAACTAGCCAACAAGGCAACATTTGAGAATGGAAAAAAACTTGGCTGCAGTGGGTTTCATTCTACAACATTTTGAAATTGGTAGTGCTATCCGTTCATCTTTAACACAGGGCATACTTGTTGCCTTCTCCAAACGAAGTTTGAACGGCAGCGTACAGGTCCATTGACCTGTCTGTCTGCCCAGTGCGTTGCTGATAGCAGCTGCCTGAGTCACAGACAGACAGTTATTACGAGCCAACTACAACTCTAGCGTGATTTAGTTTCCTTTTGATCATTGTTCATGTTTTGTATCCCATGTTTAATGCACGACTGGCCAGCTTACCTTCTGAATTTGTCCCGTCCATTGGAAGTTAACTTCATCCGCTGCGAGGCTCGCCACAGTCGTCGGTTGATTCTTCTTCCAATGAAGTCCCAGGAAGCAATGCGCATTGCGGGCCTTAACCAATTTCAATAGGTAGTTTTGACAGAGACGGTTTGGATCATACTAGCCAATAGTATTAGTTACAGTGTTGGAATGTAAATTGGGTAAAGTTTAGTCATTTATAGGTAGTTTCGACATTAGCCATTAGTATTAGTTATAGCGTATGAATGCAAATTAGGTATAGTTTAGTCATTTCTCACCAGTACTAAGTCCTACTCCTTATTTATAGGTAGAGTGAGTATATTATACCCCTTGCATCAGAGTAACCTCAGCAACCTAATTTGTTGGGGTAAAAAATATCCATTTTTTGTCAGTGAAATGTACTGCCCCTCAAAATCCTTTTTATCAGTGTATAAATTACAGTTTTCTTCCATCATACCATATACAGTATGTTGAAATGCTATGGGGAAGGGCACCCAGACCCCCACAACAATTAAGTGTCCCGTATTTTTTCACTGATAGTTGACACTGTTATTAACATTATTTCCACTTGCTGCCAGTTGAACTCACAATCAGTTCTTTTAAAGCACATAAGACTGGTTTCACAGAAATTATTGACTGGGAATTATATTGTGATGTAAGTCCAGTGATGTTTGAGCCCTTTAATCTTTCCTCCCTGATGTGGGCTTTCCAAGCTGGAAGTAGGCTGGCCTAAGTTGCTGTAACAAATTTGAATCACTGATGAAAAAAATACAATTTAGCATATAGGACAGGAAAGTTGTGAGTAAAATGTCTGCTTCAAGCAAATGTATGTCACTGAAACTGGGATTAGAATGTTGGGATTAGAATGTTGGACGGAATAAAATATGTGGACGTGTCTGCAGTGAAGACATTTTCTAACCATTTCCGGCTGTTTAAACGAGGCACTTCCTGTTAACAGACCTGTTGCAAAGAATGTCCACAACGTTCTTTGCCTGTTGTAAACATGGACAAAAAGCATGACTGTGCTCTGCCTACAATTCGATTGTTAACACCTTTGAGTGCAACAAATGGTAAGTTATGAGTTGTTTTAATAGTTTTGTATATTTGTGGTGTGGAATATGATGATAAAAAACCCTAGATTTAACTTCTAAAGAAATCTTTATTAAATGTGTGAAATTTGCTACTGATCATTAGCAATCTTATTTAGCTGAATTATCAAGTCATTTAGCCCTTTGGTAAGCTCCAGCAGTAGCTAGGCCTACTGCAGTGTACTTTGTGTGACACATTCCTATTTTACTTATCTGTGTTTAAATTAGCCATACTATGGCTATTCATTTCAATTGCTTAGAATATCTCGAAAAAGTAGCCTAAAGGAAAAATAGATTTAAGTTAACCAGTGTGTTGCACACAGTAAGAAAGACTAGCATTTATGCCTAGCTCCGCCCCCTTCACGTGCAGTTTAGTTCAGTTTTAGATGGAGCACAGAGCCAGAGATTCTGAGCACATGATCAGCTCTGCTGCTTCAGTTAAGTTACTACTTCAGGTTGTCTGAATCACAGCCTCAAGATAATAACATGTGAGGAGTTGTGTGCATGCATTTCAACCAATACAAGTAAGTGTTGTTAAGTGTCAAGGTAGTTAGTAGATCATTTTCAGAGTTTGTATGTTGTAGAGTTGATGTGCAACTATTGTTATATTAGGTTGCTAATCGCGATTAGCATGCTAAGCGGGAAATTAGCATTGTAGGTTTATGTGAGGAGTTGTGTGCATGCATTTCAACCAATACAAGTAAGTGTTGTTAAGTGTCAAGATAGTTAGTTAGTAGATCGTTTTCAGAGTTTGTATGTTGTGGTGTTGATGTGCAACTATTGTTAGATTAGGTTGCTAATCGCGATTAGCGTGCTAAGCGGGAAATTAGCATTGTAGGTTTATCATATAGGAAAACTGCAAATCATGCTAATTCAGGTATGTTTAAATATTCGAAGCTGTGCTAAGTAGTAATGCTTAGAAGAGTTATTATTTCAGTCGTCAGTGTATATTTGCACACAACTGAAGCTCTTGCACACGTAGGCCTAACTGAAGTGTGAAGTTTAATAAAGAAACTAAAAGGTGACAATTGCTTCATGGTGTTCTAACGCAAGCCACCGTCCGTGAATTGTTTTGATAGTCAAATGTTCACTGGTTATTATTCTGATTGTATTGTAATTTTCTAATCACCTTCAGGTGGGACAGAAACTGTGTGATCATTCGTACAAAAATCAACAATGATTAGTTTGATGAGGTGAATCTTGCTGAAGATAATGGTGAGCGTGAAAAATATGTGCTTACCTATTCCTTATCTTTTGATGTGCAAGTTTTGACTTCAACATTACTTCAACTTTTTCACAGATTAGGCAAGATTTTTGAGGAATCACTATTTTGTAAATTGTATCAAAATGCCTGTTTACCTATTGCTTTTTGCCTCCATCCTCCTCCTGTTTGTCTCTGTATAAGACCTCGTGTCTAACCAATATCCTACCTTGTTGTAACAGGATAAGAGCGCCAAGCAGGCCTCCAGGCCCACCATGTTGGTAAGGCATTCATTTTTTTAATTTCATTAAGACAATGCAAGTCAACTAGAGGTTGCTAGATAAATCCAGAGTTGGCTAGCATATGAGCAGAATTTTGTGAATGAATGGTTTCAAATAAAATGCATGGTATGAGCATTGTCAGTATTATTGTAATTCCAGTCTAGTCTTCGTGATGTTAACCTGTACATGTTCATGTGTGGACTACCAAAGGTTAGGCCAACACAGGTTACGACCACTAAGTGGGATTGAGTACCCTCTGCCAGCGATGGTCAACGGAAGACTCAAGATAAGAAGCTGCTATCAAAGGTATTATATAAACGTTCTTTGCAGTTTGTGTTCACTCTCATTTGATCTATCTATTACTACAAGGAATCTTTGTCTCTCCTCTTGTTGGTTGGTTTGTGGGGTTGTCTGTTCCACGAATAGTTCTCGAACCACTGATCTATCATTACAAGGGCGTGATCTTAATGGTATGGGTGTGCACAATGACCTGTTTTAAGTTAATGGGGTAAGAAAAAAATCTAAATCTATACAACCCTTTGTTACCTTTTGTCACTTTGCTGCTGGGAACACTCTCACCATAATGCACCACAGGCAAACTGTAACCTCACTGTGTTAACTTGCCTATTCCCTTTCGTATCAGGCCGAGCCACAACGTCCAACTCACCCCGGCAGGCTTGTCAGCTGACCCATCAGTTCCTTCCCAAGGTGAGACAGGGTAGCTTTGTGTAAGTGTGCTGGTTAATATTACACTGTTCAAACAATGTGTGTGTGAAATTGACGCCATTTGTGTGTGGCCACCTTCACCTGTTTCTTTCCCTGCCGCTAAACAACTTTGTGTACATGAGTGCCAGCATGTGTGCGAGGGTTATCATATTTGTGTGTGTGACCACCTTTTCTATCTGTGTGTTTGTAAGGCTATGCGTGGCCACAGCCTTCATCCTCGACAATGAACTTTACGACCTGGGCGCAGGCGACGAGGCATGATGGAGCAGTTACAGAAGTACAGGAGCTCAGCGCAGTTTGAGATGATCAAGATGCTGCAGAAGAGCAGTGTACAGCAGGTATAGGAGGCACACACACACACACACACACACATGCATACACTGAACACTGACACTGAAACAATGTATGCAAAAAAGTCCATCATGATTCTGTGAAATCAGCCTGCCCAGTCAGGAAGCAGTAGGTCCCTATGATTTCCGCGATACTGAAAACACGGATGGAATCACGGAATGTAGACATTAAAACGGAATTTGGTTATGAACGCGGAATTGCACAGAATTTGCACATTTCTTATGATTCAGAATAACACAATTTTACGGCATGTTTTAGTTATTAACTGTCATTTCTACTTGTTGCTTACTGTAATTACAGTCAGAGTTGTTTTATAACTTGACAGGCTAATTACACAGGTATGATTGACTGGGAATTGAAGTATAGGCCAAAACTTCTCACTCAAAGTTCTCTGTATTTTCATGGCTATTTACAGTACATTGTAGATTTTCGGTGGCCATCAAAAGTGTGCACAAGCAAAAATAGAATGATATGCTTGACAAAAAAATATAAATTCTAGCAGTTTATCCAGCGGATGTCAACGCAGCACAACTGACAGCCCCACAAGCTATTTTTTATATTTTCAAGTAAAAACATCCAGTCTCTCAAGGCATTCAAAAGTCATTCAATAACTTAATAACTCACTAGATATGGAGTCACTTCGTCTAAAGCCAGTTACTTGGATACGTCACCTGTGTTGGAGGAAATCTGTGTCAGCTTTTTTCTCTTCCACTTTTACTTTTTATACCACTGTTTTTATAGCACCTAAATAACCAGCCATGTAAGACCAAGTGACCTATCATTTATCAGATCAAGAAAGTCTTGCTTGCATTTGTAAATGCAAAAGGTTTAAACGTTTATAATTCTAATTAGCATAGCATGGTAATTAGCGAGTTATTGGATGTTTTTTGTGTTCAATTAAGATCAACTTGACTGACGAGATATTTTTTTTTACTTGAAAGTACACTAAATGTTTGGGGCCATCAGTTGTGCCATGCTGATGTCAGGTGGATAAATAGCGAACATCCCTGTTGCGCAACTTCTAGAATTAACATTCTTGTTAAGCACATAATTCTATAGGTGTTCATGCACAGTTTGATTCCTTCCACAAAAATGTACAATGAACTGTGTATGGCAATGTAAATAATGGGAATTCATTGAATGAGGTGTGTCAAAACTGTTTGCCTATAGTCTAGTGTATATCGTGGTGTATTCATGTTAACTTAATTTGTTTTGAGCGGTGTACTGTAGTTCTCGTCTTCAGGTTCCACCACAGCAGTGTTTTTCAACTGATAGACTATGCACCGGCTGAAGTGGTGGCAATTTCATGTAACATTTTTTTCTATTGGTAGTCATTTGATATAATGGCTTAATGTTGTCCTCTTTTTCACAGCTCTGTGCTTGCACTGATGCTCCTGATTCACGCTGTGGAACCAGCAGAGGT
>NW_026945827.1:15000-30560 GCF_034702125.1 Engraulis encrasicolus | reverse complement strand
GAAGGGTCAAACCCCATGGTTTTCCCACAATTCCAGGTCTCTCTTTAACCTCTAAAAACACATGACTCTTTAAATTCATAAACCTCAACCTATCCAGGTGTGTCTCACTTAATGTTAAAGGTGTGAATAATCCACTAAAAAGACAGAAGATATTGTCTTATATCTCCCATCTCAAAACAGACATTGCATTTCTACAGGAAACCCATTTAAAGGCAGACTCCATAAACTATCTTAAAAGGAGGTGGGTAGGTCAGTTGTATCATTCTAAGTTTGACACCAAGGCCAGGGGGACAGCGATCTTAATCCCAAAGGATATCAACATTTCAAGCAGAAAAAGTTATCAGTGATCCTAATGGAAGGTATGTTATTGTAGTAGGACAATTTATTATCTCTTCCTGTTATCCTTGTGAAATGTATATGCTCCAAATTTTGATGACAATAATTTTTTCTCCAAACTATTTTCTGCCATACCAACCCATAATAATTATCACTTATTGATAGGAGGTGATTTTAATTGCTGTCTTAGCACTTTGCTTGACAGATCTTCACCAAGGCCACAACCTCTCTCTAAATCAGCCAAGGTTATCAATGATTTCTGCATACAGATGGGTTTTATCTGACATATGGAGAATTTCATCACCCCAATAAAAAAGCATTTTCTTTTTTCTCGAGAGTCCATCACACATACACTCGCATAGACTACTTTTTGGTTGATAATAGACTGACTGGGAGCACACATTCTTGCCAATATCACACAATCTCTATCTCTGACCATGGTGCACTATCTTTTCAGCTTAACTTAGCCAATACTTTTAGGCCTGCATATCATTGGAAAATAAAACCCACTGCTGCTGTCTGATGACGACTTTACTGATTTCATTACTTCACAAATTTAAAATTTTTCTTCGCTACCAACAGCACTCCAGATGTGTCCCATTCAACACTATGGGAGACTTTGAAGGCCTACTTGAGAGGACAAATAATTGAATTTTCATCTAGAATTAAGGAAAAAAGAATGGCCAAATTAAAGACATTTCCTCAGGCACTGGCCAAAATAGACGAGCAACACGCGTCTCCCCATCTTCGGGGGCCTCTGTATAAAGAAAGATTGCGTTTGCAAACCGAATATGATATTGTGACCACAGACAAAGCTGCACACCAGATTACTAAGGCCCGTTTTAATATTTATGAATCTGGTGATAAGGCTGGAAAACTTTTAGCACGACAAGCACGGCAGGCGGCAGCATCAAGACTTATCCCTAAGGTCCAGGACCAAAACTGGTGGGATAGTGACAAATCATGCAGAGATCAATCATACCTTTAAACAATATTACTGTGAATTATATCACTCTGAACACACAACAAATACCCCAAATTTTGAAACATTCTTTGACAAACTTTCTTTCCCTTCTGTCCCCACTGAACTGAATACATCTCTGGGCGATGAAATATCAAGCATAGAAATCATGCAAGCCATTAAAACTCTAAAAAACAATAAAACTCCAGGGCCGGACGGCTTTATCTCAGAATTTTATAAAAAGTTTGCCCAGGAACTAGCTCCATACCTTAAAAACATGCTCAATGAATCTTTGTCCCATGGACATCTCCCCCCCACTCTGAGACAAGCCGCAATCACACTTATTCTAAAAAAAGGCAAGGACCCTCTTCAATGCGGTTCATACCGTCCCATCTCTCTACTGAATGTAGACTATAAAATTCTTTCCAAAATACTCTCTGCGAGAATGGAAAAACTACTACCACACATAATATCAAGAGATCAGACGGGCTTATTTTAGATAGGCATCCTAGTTCTAACTTAAGGAGACTATTAAATATTGTACACTCACCTTCGGCATCTAGACCTGAGACAGTAATCTCACTTGACGCAGAGAAAGCGTATGACCGTGTAGAATGGAGCTACCTGTTTTCTGCGCTCAAGCAATTTGGATTTAACGAAGGTTTCATATCCTGGGTGAAACTGCTATATGCGGATCTCTTGGCTGGCGTCATCACTAATGGCCTCCAGTCAGAATACTTTCCACTGAGCAGAGGCACCCGTCAAGGTTGCCCACTATCCCCTCTCCTTTTTACCATAGCCATAGAAACCATTAGCTATTGCCCTCAGGCAATCTGAAGACTTTTCAGGAATAGTACGTGGAGAGATGACTCACAAGCTTTCTCTATATGCTGACGATTTACTCTTATATACATCTGACCCTATAACCTCTGTGCCTTCAATTGTCCATACTTTAGATCAATTTGGGAAAATATCTGGGTACAAAAATTAATACTCAGAAGAGTGAGATGTTCCCCCTTAATGAAGCAGCCAATCAAATAACACACTCTCAATTTCCCTTCAAAGTAGTTAAAGAAAGGATTTAAATACCTAGGAATAGAAATTACCACTTCATTCCCCCCTAATGTTTACAAAGAATTTTGGCGTCCTCTCTTTGAAAAATGCAAACAGGACATGGTGAAGATGGTCCACCCTGCTCTTTCCATAACTGGTCGTATCAATCTCATCAAAATGATAGTCTTACCCAAATTTCTTTACCTCTTTCAAAACATCCCCATAATGATAAGAAAAAAAAATCTTTAAAACGTTGGAACAATGCATATCCTCCTTTATTTGGAATGGCAAATCACATAGGATAAAATAGACGATCACTGGAGAGACCAAAGGGATTAGCTGGCCTAGCCTTACCTAATTTTATATACTATTATTGGGCTTGCAACATTCAAAAAATGCTATTCTGGAAAGAAGACTATCATCCGGAGCACAGTGAGGCTTGGTTACATCTTGAATCCTCAAACTGCTCAATCCATCTTGGCTCTGTGATCTCTACATCAGCCCCTCCAACCCCACTCACTCGCTTTTTTTTTTTCCAACCCAGTGTCCTTAATTCAGTTAAAAAATCTGGTCACAATTCACAACACATTTCAAGTTAAAGACAATGTCAATTCATTCACCAATTACTAACAACTATAGTTTCCCACCCTCTATCCTGGACTCATCTTTTACAATCTGGAGGACAAATGGCATTGTTTCTCTTTCAAATCTCTTCTCTCAAGGTACATTTTGTTCATTCTCTCAGCTGTCTGAAAAGTTTTGACCTGCCAAAGTCTCACTTTTTTAGATATCTCCAGATACGACACTTTGTGCAAAAAATTATTCCTTCATTTCCACAACTTCCACCCCTCAACACTATTGATAATATTCTCTCTCTGTCCCCACAAGGAAAAGGATTGATTTCAAGACTTTATGGTATCATTAACAATATATCTCCCCATTCATTGCAAGAAGTTAGGCAATTATGGGAAAAGGACCTTGGACAAGAAATGCGAGAAGACCAATGGGAAGCAGCTCTAGACTTAGTACATACCTCTTCCCCCTGTGCCAGACATAGTCTAATTCAACTCAAAATTATCCTGAGAGTGCATTGGACCAAAGCCAAGCTGGCAAAGATATTTCCCAATATGGGTCCCCTCTGTCCTCGTTGTCAAAATCAACCTGCTGATCTCTTCCATATGTTCTGGTCTTGTCCACTCTTGCAAGCCTTTTGGACAGACATTTTTAATGCATACTCTGTGATGAGTGGCACCACAATCCCTCCAAATCCAATCTGTGCAATTTTTGGTTTCACTGACTGACGAAACAAGATCGATTAAGAGTGACTTTTATATGGTCATAGCCTTTACATCTCTCCTGGCGAGGCGGCAGATACTACTACAATGGAAGGAGCAAGGCCCCCGATATTTAGGAAGTGGATTAATGACACAATGTCCTTCTTAAAATTGGAAAAAAATACGCTATACGCTGAAGGGATCTATTCAGCGATTTGAGAGAACATGGAATACTTTCTTTAGGCCTACATATTATGACAGGATACAAGAACCAATTCATGAACAATAGATGACACCCCCCCCCCCTTTTTTTCCCCCCTGTCTTTCCCCTCTGTGTGTGTGTGTGTGTGTGTGTGTGTGTGTGTGTGTGTGTGCGCGCGCGCACGTGCGTGTGCGCCTGTGTAATGTTCATATTACTTATAACTTACTTATAACACTGTCTATAGACTAGCTGAGGGTGGGTAAATGGTTGGGAGTTTGGGGAGGGTTGTTCACTGAGTGCATTGCACAATTGTAATTGTACTGTGTTTTTTTCTGAAGAAAATCAATAAAAACTGTTAAAAGAAAAAAAAAAGAAGGGTCAAACCCCTGACACAAACACTTCACTATCGCACCAACGACAACAGTTAGGCACAAAGTTCCCAAACACTCATCCAGTGAGCGCTCCGCCACCAAGTCAACCCCCGATACGCCGGCAGGGAAAAAGGAATGAAGCAAGGGAGCTACCAGTGACTCATTCCCCTCTAGATAAGCCAAACTAAAAGTCCGCCTTCCAATTAAGGTGAACCTGTTCCACCAATACGGACTACTCATCAGGTAATTAGGGAATTAAGCAGTTCACATGTATTTTATTTAGTCAGTGATGATGATAGGTGAAAAGCAAGGAATCCATACGAAGGATTCAAAATTTCACTTTTCACTGTCCCCTGTATGGGGCACCTAAGTCACACCCTCTACTTCCTGGTTCATGGGGCAGAGGGAGTCAAAAAATGTTTACTGGGCTTGAAAATGAGTGATTTTTGGATTTGTGGTGCATAGGTGGAGGTCCAAGGTTTGGATTGGTGTCAAAAAAACACTCATTTTCAAGCCCAGTAATTATTTTTTGACTCCCCCTGCCCCATGAACCAGGAAGTAGAGGGCGTGACTTAGGTGCCCCATAGACAAGACATTGGCAGTCTGATGGGTGGCCAAAGGAAAGAATTCAGCATCCTAACAGTTCACCAATGCAACAAAGTGGGATCAAGTTCAGTCTCCTAATTGTCAGTCTCCTATTGGGGTGACATTTCTTTGAACTCCATTCATTCGCCTAGTCTCCTAAAGGGGCATGGCTGCCGATTCGTAGATATCCATGAACCATTTCTACATTATCAATCGTCTCTGATATGTACTGCAGAGACAGGTACACCAATGATCTTGGCTGTACCTGCAGAACTCTACTATATCAGTCAGCGTAGCTCCTGGTCCATACTGTGGTGAAAATGGAATGGATGCTCTCTATGGTTTGTCTTAGAAATCTGGTCATGATGAGTGGTGAAGCACTTGCCTGGATTGAGATTGCTCTGGAAGTTGAGCTGCAACTTGGCTTTCTTCACTCTATACTACAAGTCCTTATTGATGTGCAAACTTACATCTCTCATCATTGTGCTGCTCAAAAGGTCTACGTCTTTCCTCTAGTGAGTCTCGTTCCTCTTGATTATCTCTGAACTTAACAAGATGATTGGAGTGGTAGGTTTTTTTGCAGTCATTATTAGTAGGGTATTGGAAGGCTGAGCATGATTATGGAAGAAGTGGCTGGGCAGAGCAGGAGGACTACTTTGTCAAAGCTGTATCCCAGGACGAGCAAGGAGCATGGACCTGGTGGGAGGACACCATCCATGGTGTCACAAATTGGCTGGACATCTTGCAAGGCCACTCCATTTGTGCCCTGTTTGGACAGCTACTGCAGCTCCTTTTATTGTGTGATCCCTGGACTCCTTCAGCTATAACACCAGTCATGCCTTCTCTTACTTGTAACACCTACAGACTTCAGTGGAAGTTGAAGCGTATTCTTGCCAAAGAGTCCTGCATTCGAGAAGTAGAGATGGGGGCCTGAACCTTTCCTGGAGGAGCTGGCAAAGCCATCCAACCTGCTGGCTGTAGTACAGGAGATTTCACACACCTTAAGGGGCCACGTCAGGCGCTGGAAAAGTTTGAATTGGTAGCATCATATCTTGAGGGCCTTTTGACTCTTTGCTTGTGATCTCTGGTCGACAAAGTTAATGAGACATCAGATAATTTCAAGGTTATTCTAAGGCAAAAGTCATAAGGGCCTACATCAATATAAATACATAAATAAATAAATACATAAATACATGAAAATACACAAATAAAACTTCAAAAGCAAATAGTTTTGAAATAAAGAAGTAAAATGATCATAATTTAAAACAATAAAAACGAAAATAGATACAAACAATGGGGTTAGCGATCCATAGCATACCAGGGCAGATTAGACTAATATTACAGTACCATACATCAAAACAACAACCAACTGCAATTGTAAGCATTTATGCATCAAGGACATATCCTAATAACAACATTACATGGTCAAAACAAACATCAAACACCTCTATTCCTGGTCATTTCAGTGTCATTTTATGGGCAGAGTCATTTTAAGGGCCCAGTGGCGGCCATCTTGAAAATCAGGCCTTTCCTGAAGTCGGATTTTGGTAGACTTTTAGTATGTTATTAAGCACATCTGATACTACTGTAAACCACTTAGAAACCTTTTGTTAGAATTTTTTTTGGGTTTGTGTATTATTTTCAAAAATGTACTTGACTATCATTGTTGACAGTCGATTAGCAAACTTCCTCAACAACGTATTTGACTATGCATGCAGTTTGTGAACTTGATTCATGAATCCTTTCATATAACTCAAGTGCCAATAGTGTAGTGGTATCATACAAGATTCCCATTCTTGTGACCTGGGTTCGATTCCCGGTTGGCGCAACAGTTGAGATTTACCAATGAATATGATGGGAAAAAAGAGAGTTAAAGTCCACTGGGTGCCTTTGTTGTCAGTTGACTCCTGGATTGTGCAAAAGATAAGAGTTTGCAATCAATATGGACCGAAAAAAGAGTCAAAATCCACTGGGTGTCATTGTTGACAGTCTATTAGCAAATTTCCTCCACAACGTATATGAATATGCATGCTGTTTGTGAACTTGACTCATGAATCCTTTCATACCACTCAAGCGCCAATAGTGTCGTGGTATCATACACGCTTCCCATTCTTGTGACCGGGGTTCGATTCCTGGTTGGCGCAAGAGTTAGGATTTACCAATGATATGATGAAAAAAAGGGGGGGGGGCAACCGCTATTCCGTCACTTTTCATCCCCAGGGTTAGGGTTAGGGATAGGGATGTCGGAATAGCGGCACGTAGGAATAGCGGCGGACGGTGGAAAACGTGTCGATATTGCGACAATAGACATTAACGTCGGAATAGCTACATGTCGGAATAGCGCCACGTAACCGAAAAAAAGAGAGTCAAAGTCCACTGGGTGGCTTTGTTGCCAGTCGAGTCATGGATGGTGCAAAAGATAAGAGTTCGTATTCAATATGGACAAAAAAAAGTCATAATCCACTGGATGTCATTGTTGACTGTCGTTTAGCAAACTTCCTCAACAACATATTTGAATATGCATCTAGTTTCTGAACATAATTCATGAGTCCTTTCATATCACTGAAGCGCCAATAGTGTAGTGGTATCGTACAAGATTCCCATTCTTGTGACCCGGCTTCGATTCCCGCTTGGCGCAAGAGTTGAGATTTACCACTGAATATGATAAAAAAAGAGTGAAAGTCCAATGGGTGCCTTTGTTGCCAGTCGACTCCTGGAGGATGCAAAACATAAGAGTTTGCAATCAATATGGACCAAAAAGAGTCAAAATCCACTGGGTGTCGTTGTTAACAGTCGATTAGAAATTTCTACTGAATCCTGCACCTTCTAAACAGATGAGCGGTGGCCTATCACAACTTAAGTTAACAGTCGATTAGCAAATTTCCTCGACAACGTACATGGATATTCATGCAGTTTTTGAACTTGACTCATGAATCCTTTCATACCACTCAAGCGCCAATAGTGTAGTGGTATCATACAAGATTCCCATTCTTGTGACCCGGGTTCGATTCCCGGTTGGTGCAGAAGTTAGGATTTACCACTGGATATGATGGAAAAAAAAGAGAGTCAAAGTCCACTGGGTGGCTTTGTTGCCAGTCGTCATGGAAGGTGAAAAAGATAAGTGTTCGTATTCAATATGGACCAAAAAAGAGTCAAAATCCACTGGGTGGCTTTGTTGCCAGTCGAGTCATGGATGATGCAAAAGATAAGAGTTTGTATCATAGAGGTAGAAAATTAACACTAGAGTGGACATGGCAATTCACGAGAGCACTGGGAAGTGGCACATGGCGCCTCCCATTGTCTGTAGGTAGTGTAGGCACCTTCAGTCAATTCAAATCAATGGAGAACACACCCACCTCTGTTAAAAAATGGACTAAAACTGTGTGAATAGGAAGTAACACATTAATCAAAGACCAGATTTGACATATCAGGATAAACATCTACTTAATTCATATGAGTCGATAAAATACATCTAAAAATCGAATTATATTAATTCTGCACATATTTAGTAACACACTTCAACTATTGTCCTTGTAGAGTGTGTTCATGGACATTTTCACATTATTAAGCCATTTTTTGACAGAGGTGAGCCTCCTTGTCCATTCATTTCCATTTATCAGACCTACCTACTGATAATGGCCGCCACAGAAGGGGGGCGGGGACGCCTCTAGTGTTATTTTCTACCTCTATGGTTCGTATTCAATATGGACAAAAAAGAGTAAAAATCAACTGGATGTCATTGTTGACTGTCAATTAGCAAAATTCCTCAACAACTTATTTGGATATGCATGCAGTTTGTGAACATAATTCATGAGTCCTTTCATGTTATTGAAGCGCCAATAGTGTAGTGGTATCGTACAAGATTCCCATTCTTGTGACTCGGGTTCGATTCCCGGTTGGGGCAGAAGTTTGGATTTACCACTGGGTATGATGAAAAAAAAAGAGAGTCTAAGTCCACTGGGTGCCTTTGCTGACTGTCGACTCCTGGATGGTACAAAAGGTAAGTGTTCGTATTCAATATGGACCAAAAAAACAATTAAAATCCACTGGATGTCATTGTTGACAGTTGATAAGGACACTTCCTCAACAACATATTTGACTATGCATGCAGTTTGTGAACTTGGCTCATGAATCCTTTCATACCTCTCAAGTGCCAATAGTGTAGTGGTATCATACAAGATTCCCATTCTTGTGACCTGGGTTCAATTCCCGTTGGCGCAGAAATTTTGGATTTACCACTGGATATGATGGGAAAAAAAAAGAGAGTCAAAGTCCACTGGGTGGCTTTGTTGTCAGTCGTCATGGACGGTGAAAAAGATAAGAGTTCGTATTCAATATTGACTAAAAAAAACAGTCAAAATCCACTGAATGTCATTGTTGACAGTTGATTAGCAAACTTCTTCAACAACGTATCTGACTACGCATGCAGTTTGTGAACTTGACTCATGAATACTTTCATATCACTTAAGCGCCAATAGTGTAGTGGTATCATACAAGGTTCCCATTCTTGTGACCCGGGTTTGATTCCCGTTTGGCGCAGAAGTTTGGATTTACCACTGGATATGATGAAAAACAATAGAGTCAAAGTCCACTGGGTGCCTTTGCTTACTGTCGAGTCATGGATGGTACAAAAGATAAGAGTTTGTATTCAATATGGACCAAAAAAGAGTCAAAATCCACTTGGTGTCATTTTTGACAGTCGATTAGCAAACTTCCTCAACAACGTATTTGACTATGCATGCAGTTTGTGAACTTGACTCATGAATCCTTTCATATCACTTAAGCGTCAATAGTGTAGTGGTATCATACAAGATAACAATTCTTCTTCCCATTCTTCGATTCCCGGGTGGCGCAGAAGTTTGGATTTACCACTGGATAAGATGAAAAAAAGAGAGTCAAAGTCCACTGGGTGGCTTTGTTGCCAGTCGTCATGGAAGGTGAAAAAGATAAGTGTTCGTATTCAATATGGACTAAAAAAAACAGTCAAAATCCACTGGATGCCGTTGTTGACAGTTGATTAACAAACATCCTCAACAACGTCTTTGACTGCGCAAGCAGTTTGTGAACTTGACTCATGAATCCTTTCATATCACTTAGGCGCCAATAGTGTAGTGGTATCATACAAGATTCCCATTCTTGTGACTCGGGTTCGATTCCCGGTTGGCGCAGAAGTTTGGATTTACCACTGGATATGACGTAAAAAAAAAAAAGAGAGAGTCAAAGTCCACTGGGTGCCTTTGCTGACTGTCGACTCCTGGATGGTACAAAAGATAAGAGTTCGTATTCAATATGGACCAAAAAAGAGTCAAAATCCACTGGGTGTCATTGTTGACAGTCGATTAGCAAACTTCCTCAACAACGTATTTGACTATGCATGCAGTTTGTGAACTTGACTCATGAATCCTTTCATACCACTTAAGCGCCAATAGTGTAGTGGTATCATACAAGATTCCCATTCTTGTGACCCGGGTTCGATTCCCGGTTGGCGCAGAAGTTTGGATTTACCACTGGATATGATGGAAAAAAAGAGTCAAAGTCCACTGGGTGGCTTTGTTGCCAGTCGTCATGGAAGGTGAAAAAGATAAGTGTTCGTATTCAATATGGACTAAAAAAAACAGTCAAAATCCACTGGATGCCGTTGTTGACAGTTGATTAACAAACATCCTCAACAACGTCTTTGACTGCGCAAGCAGTTTGTGAACTTGACTCATGAATCCTTTCATATCACTTAAGCGTCAATAGTGTAGTGGTATCATACAAGATTCCCATTCTTGTGACCCGGGTTCGATTCCCGGTTGGCGCAGACGTTTGGATTTACCACTGGATATGATGTAAAAAAAAAGAGAGTCAAAGTCCAATGGGTGGCTTTGCTGACTGTTGACTCCTGGATGGTACAAAAGATAAGAGTTCGTATTCAATATGGACCAAAAAAGAGTCAAAATCCACTGGGTGTCATTGTTGACAGTCGATTAGCAAACTTCCTCAACAACGTATTTGACTATGCATGCAGTTTGTGAACTTGACTCATGAATCCTTTCATATCACTTAAGCGCCAATAGTGTAGTGGTATCATACAAGATTCCCATTCTTGTGACCCGGGTTCGATTCCTGGTTGGCGCAGAGGTTAGGATTTACCACTGGATATGATGGAAAAAAAAGAGAGTCAAAGTCCACTGGGTGGCTTTGTTGCCAGTCGTCATGGAAGGTGAAAAAGATAAGAGTTCGTATTCAATATGGACTAAAAAAACAGTCAAAATCCACTGGATGTCGTTGTTGACAGTTGATTAGCAAACTTCCTCAACAACGTATTTGACTACGCATGCAGTTTGTGAACTTGACTCATGAATCCTTTCATATCACTTAAGTGCCAATAGTGTAGTGGTATCACACAAGATTCCCATTCCTGTGACCTGGGTTCAATTCCCGGATGGCGCAGAAGTTTGGATTTACCACTGGATATGACGTAAAAAAAAAAAAGAGAGAGTCAAAGTCCACTGGGTGCCTTTGCTGACTGTCGACTCCTGGATGGTACAAAAGATAAGAGTTCGTATTCAATATGGACCAAAAAAGAGTCAAAATCCACTGGGTGTCATTGTTGACAGTCGATTAGCAAACTTCCTCAACAACGTATTTGACTATGCATGCAGTTTGTGAACTTGACTCATGAATCCTTTCATATCACTTAAGCGCCAATAGTGTAGTGGTATCATACAAGATTCCCATTCTTGTGACCCGGGTTCGATTCCCGGTTGGCGCAGAAGTTTGGATTTACCACTGGATATGATGGAAAAAAAAGAGAGTCAAAGTCCACTGGGTGGCTTTGTTGCCAGTCGTCATGGAAGGTGAAAAAGATAAGTGTTCGTATTCAATATGGACTAAAAAAAAACAGTCAAAATCCACTGGATGCCGTTGTTGACAGTTGATTAACAAACATCCTCAACAACGTCTTTGACTGCGCAAGCAGTTTGTGAACTTGACTCATGAATCCTTTCATATCACTTAAAGGGGCATTCCACCGGTGGAGACATGAATATGTTACTGAAAGTGGGTCATATGTATAGTAGAATAGTAACGTACATTTCTAATTTGGTGCCTTCTTGGCCAAGAAAAGACAGAAAATGACTTTTCAGTGCTTGTGGATTTGTGACAACAATCCCCATAATGCACTGCAATGCTCAAGTTCCACAGGCCACACCCAGTTATTTGGGACTCTATGCATCATCCCTCCCTCATCTTGCAGGCAGTGTTGCCAGATTGGGCTGTTTCCCGCCCAATTGGGCTGCTTAGGATGGTCGTGTGCGGGTAAAAATGGCATTTAGCAGAAAAACCCGCACAATTTTAGCCATAGAAATCAATAGAATTGGGCGGGATTTTGAGCTTCTAGGCTGGTTTTGAGCATTTTTTGGGCTGGAAATCATCAGCCTCATCTGGCAACCCTGCTTGCAGGTGCATCACAGTGGGACAGACATCACTGGAAAGGAGAGGCTGGAGCACACTGCAGCTTAGTTTTCAAGACTTTATTTTGTGCACACACGCGACCAACGTTTCTGTGTTGCTACACCTTCAGAGTCAAATGATAGCAAGAGAGAGACACACATTTCAAGACTTGACATTCACAGGTGATCCTACTTGGTTTGGCTAAATTGGTCTGATCTCATTGCAGGTAATTGACCCCACCCCCAACACCAGGACAAGATTGTAGACAATTAGACAGCTTGCCAACTTCCCAAAACAAAATAAAAAAGTGAAAAAAACAATACACAAAGAACATTGTCAATAAAACCACAGCTACAATACAGCCGCGTTGCTGGAACTATTTGTAACAGCGAGCAAGACATATTGTGTTCCTCATTTATGCCCTGAGGCTCCACTGAATTTAGAGTATGAATCCAAAATGCCTTTCCACAAAGCCTCTCTGTCTAATTCAGTGTTTCCCAATCTTTTTTGTCTCGCGTACCCCCTAAACCTCTTAGTTGAGCCATGAGTACCCCCTAATTCCTGTTATATATGGCTTTCTCTCTCCTGATTTGACTGCTCCATACATGTGTTATAATAACAACATCTTTCCAAGTACCCCCTGCAGTGTGCTCGCGTACCCCTAGTGGTACACGTACCCCTGGTTGGGAAACACTGGTCTAATTGTCTGCAATCTTGTCCTGGTGTTGAGGGGGTGTTGTCAATTACCTACAATGAGATGAGACCAATTTAGCCAAACCAAGTGGGATCACCTGTGCATGTCAAGTCCTGAAATGTGTGTCTCTCTCTTGCTATCATTTGACTCTGAAGAAGGTGTAGCAACACCGAAACGTTGGTCGGGTGTGTGCACAAAATAAAGTCTTGAAAACTAAGCTGCAGTGTGCTCCAGCTTCTCCTTTCCAGCTATGCCAGTGACTTACTGGCAGTGTTGCCAGATGAGGCTGATGATTTCCAGCCCAAAAAATGCTCAAAACCCGCCTGGAAGCACTAAATCCCGCCCAATTCTATTGATGTCGATGGGAAAGATTGGGCGAGTTTTCCTGTAAAATGCCATTTTTACCCGCAGACGGCCATCCCAAGCAGCCCAATTGGGTGGGAAACAGCCCAATCTGGCAACAGTGCTTACTGGAGCCTCAATGCCAGTGATTTCAAAAGCACTGGGACACTGATCTGTGATAGGTCTGTTAGAGCATTAGGTCCAACCCCCTATGGGCGGGGTTGAAAAGGTGGGAAAAAGGCTTGTAGTCTAAACAGAAATCCACCTCTCTTACACTTCCTATGTCGATGATGCAAAATGACCATTTTTACATCATTGACATAGGAAGTGTTAAGAGATGAATGTGGATTTCTCCAATCTCAGGGGGAATTGAGAGATTTTTGAAAGACCATTCAAAAGTATGACTGGGTGTCTATCAATGGAAAGCCTAATTCAAAATGGGTGGAGTGGCCCTTTAAGCGCCAATAGTGTAGTGGTATCATACAAGATTCCCATTCTTGTGACTCGGGTTCGATTCCCGGTTGGCGCAGAAGTTTGGATTTGCCACTGGATATGATGGAAAAAAAAGAGAGTCAAAGTCCAATGGGTGGCTTTGCTGACTGTTGATTCCTGGGTGGTACAAAAGATAAGAGTTCGTATTCAATATGGACCAAAAAAGAGTCAAAATCCACTGGGTGTCATTGTTGACAGTCGATTAGCAAACTTCCTCAACAACGTATTTGACTATGCATGCAGTTTGTGAACTTGACTCATGAATCCTTTCATATCACTTAAGCGCCAATAGTGTAGTGGTATCATACAAGATTCCCATTCTTGTGACCCGGGTTCGATTCCTGGTTGGCGCAGAGGTTAGGATTTACCACTGGATATGATGGAAAAAAAAGAGAGTCAAAGTCCACTGGGTGGCTTTGTTGCCAGTCGTCATGGAAGGTGAAAAAGATAAGTGTTCGTATTCAATATGGACTAAAAAAAACAGTCAAAATCCACTGGATGTCGTTGTTGACAGTTGATTAGCAAACTTCCTCAACAACGTATTTGACTATGCATGCAGTTTGTGAACTTGACTCATGAATCCTTTCATATCACTTAAGTGCCAATAGTGTAGTGGTATCGTACAAGATTCCCATTCTTGTGACTCGGGTTCGATTCCCGGTTGGGGCAGAAGTTTGGATTTACCACTGGATATGATGTAAAAAAAAAGAGAGTCAAAGTCCACTGGGTGCCTTTGCTGACTGTCGACTCCTGGATGGTACAAAAGATAAGAGTTCGTATTCAATATGGACCAAAAAAGAGTCAAAATCCACTTGGTGTCATTTTTGACAGTCGATTAGCAAACTTCCTCAACAACGTATTTGACTATGCATGCAGTTTGTGAACTTGACTCATGAATCCTTTCATACCACTTAAGCGCTGTAGGTACAATTCCTGCCACTTCTCTACGCAGAGAAACTCATGACAAAGTTATGAGAATCATGTGACTCAAACTAATGATGATTGAAACGAAGGTCATCAATAATCACTAGTAAAAGAGTTACTTCCCCTCTGACCACCAAATGGCTGGCCCAGGGTCCCTGCCATGTTGTTCTCAGTCCTCCTCCTTTAGGAGGCACTGTGACCAAAGCCCCACCCACAATCACCTGGTCAACACCTAAGGGTCTCCCAAGGGCCTTTGTTCCTCACTCTAGTTTTGACCGCGGGACGGACGAGACGCATAGAGCAACTTGCGCATCAACCTTTGGACACAGTATTGTTTGATATCTGGCCGAATAACAAACATAGACTGCTGAGTTCATCTTACACACACTGTAAGCTTAAAACACCTTTGCAAAGAATTCCTCACTTCAAGTCTAAGACCTTGCCTGGACATATCTTAAGACTTTCATCCGGACACTGTGAACTAAAGGCGAGTTCACTGCGAGGAAATATCCACGCACGCCTCCGTGGAACAAACTTCTCGCATTTGGGATTCAACCGAAGAATCTCGAAGCCGCAACAACAAAGACTTTTGCAGCCCCAAACTCTCGAGGACGAGAGAAACGTGGACTGCAATCCCCATTTCCAGACGGACGTACCGAGCCTTTGGAAACTGGATCTCCCTCTTCATCTCACACAGTAGGCACTGGGCATAGCTTATGTACTGAGATAGATGTGTTTTGAACTATGACTTGAGTTATTTTTCATGTGCACATGTTTATTTGCATTTCTCCTGCTTCTCTGTCTATCCTTCTTCTTAGCTTAGGTTCCCCTCTGCTAACCCATTCTGTATTACTGGCTACTGAGCCTAGCGACCCCGCTTGTGGCGTGC
>NW_026945827.1:0-10000 GCF_034702125.1 Engraulis encrasicolus | reverse complement strand
CTAATCTACCTCATTAAGATCCAGTATTAGTTACGTCTAAAGTGAATTGTCAAGACATTTGAATTAATTGATTTAAATTCAAGTTTGATTTCTAACCTAATTAATTGACAACTGGTATTGATTTCTCGTAACGCTCTGTGATACTCGAGGTCCAATGAATTACCGCGTTAGACAACATTCTGACTGAATTAATTAATGTTAGTATTAACTTCCCATGGGAAACCAATTACTATTCGATTAATTAATTGTAGGGTCAGATAACGATCTTAGCGTAATTGATTAACAAACCCGTACGCTTAGCGACAAGATAATTAGTACTGCGCAGGGTAACTATTCAACAATTAGATTAGCCAAATCTAATGAGTCAATTGTTTACCCCGAATTTAGTCTAAACCTGCAAAACAAGTGTTTAGCCGGCCACTAAGAATGGCACCCTCATACTCCCTAGGCACGGAGCTCAGTGACTCAGTCACGGGACTAGTCAACACTCCCTCTGCCGTTCAAGAGATGGTTAACACCCTTAGCGAAAGAGAATGCAAACAGGCCATTGCCATCACAATGGACAAAATGGCCGACCCTAGTAGAGTCACTAGTGTAGAAGGAAAGCTACAGCTACTCACTTTACTTCGCGCCCTGCGGGCGGAGCTGGAACACAAGCGGCATGTGTCCACCAGCGTTTATAGGTTTAGAGAACTCCCCACTGCCCAGGAGAACCTAACCTGCCAGGGTGTCGCTGACGAGCCACACCCTCTGGAGCCTTGCAACGAGCCCACGTGGGCCTTGACAATGCCTCCAGTTTCCCCTGAATTGTTAGAAGAGAAAACAGTTAGGGTAGACCCAGCCTCTGTTAGCAAGCTGGTAGCAGCTGCAAAAGCTGATCAAGGGGGCGCCAGAGAGCCTACCCCTCAGGAGCCTTGCGAGGAACCAGAGATGGTTCAAGCAACGCATCCAGACACTCCCCTAGTGCTAACTCATCTTCAGTCCGAGTCCAGCTTACCCACTGCAAGAGATTACCCTAGGGAGAGTCAGCCCGAGTTCTATGCAGCAGAGATAAAGCCATGCTATATCCTCTGGGACATCGAACCCCTAGTAAGGTTTGAAGGAAGGGACACCCTAAGTGCTCGCCAACCTCTGCCTTTCGACCCTCTCTTTGACCTCGCACCCATAGCATGGGGCGAGGGGGGAGACACCATAAGTGCTTCCACGGCCCTATCCCCTAGCACTCCTGTGACTCCGTGTCACCCAGTCTTAAACTCACCAGGAGATGAGAGAGATTTGCTGACACCAGAGCCCAAAGAAGTCTTAGGCCATAGGCCAGCGCTTTCCCAAGGTCAGCGCCATGATCCACAGTGGGCCGCGCCCACACTGACCACATCTTTCCACCAACAGGAACGAATTCTTTGTGTTGAGCCCAACACAGACGCCCTTGCCCATACTGAGGTATGGCGGCCCCTAGAGGGCCTCGATCTTACTGCATCCTGCTCCCAGGCGAGCTGCAGCATCCCGGATCCAGCTTCACCGTCGAGAACCAGAGGACAGCTCCATTCTACGACTCAGCTATCTCCAACAGGCGTCTTCCTCAACCACAACTCGCTCGCCGAGCCTCCATCGTTCCCTTTGGGTGCAGTCGTACCGACCAGGTACCACTTTCCGCTAGCCAAGGAGGTCGCTAGCAATAGCACCTCCACTCTTAGCACCCTGCTAGCATTCTTGGCTAAGGAACAAGCCATTAGCCAGACTTTCTTCGACACCATGTGTCATGGTTTTCCTCCTCCTGCCTTCATACAGAAGAATCTCCGTCTTCTGTCAGCTCAGCAACCGCCGACGACCGTCCGAGCCCTAGGCACTGACGCCGCGTCGCTAACTATCCGCAGGAGAGAGTCTTTCCATTCTTTAAGTGTCATTCCCGGACTCCCTGACCTCTCGGTCATCGGAGCAGACACTTTGGTCAGACTGAGAGCCCAGCTGACCCTGAACATCCAGGACACCGGTACCCGTACCGATCCAGTCCAACACCCATTCCAGGTTGACTTTGAAGCAACTCGTTCCAGACGAACGCTTCCCCAGACTTGTCATGTTGCTAGCAACTTTGACATAGCCCTTCTAGCTAGCACAGCTAGCTTCCCTCTTCAGTTGGCTCTCCCGGAAGACCAACTAAGTCTTAGCTCCCAAGCATTCTTTCAACCTGCCAAGCCGTTCTTGGAGCCAGAGTTAGCAGTGTTCGCGAACACGCTACTCAAAGAGCCCCACCATTCAGCTTACCTTCTGGCACCAGACCTGACGCGACATGACCCCACGGTCTCATGCCGTCAGCCACCAGACCTCCAGCTGAACCCAACGTTCCAGGACTTTGAGCTCACCCTTCCAGCCATCGGTGAACTCCCACCGTCGGACACCAACTTCGACTGTCCGGAACATTTCTTGGCCACTTTCCCTTCTCACATGGTTCACTCGGAACCCAAAGCCACGCTTCAGGACGAATGCAGTGTCATGGCGGAATCCGACACACCAGAGCACGAGCTGGTGCGCGCTTTTGCCCTGCAAACAAGCAACCCGGTTCCTGCAACCCATGTGCCCGACTCAGCGTTAGTTGAACCAGATCCAGGCTTCGAACAGGAAGTTCCTCTTCAGCTTGAAGAAGCTGACAGCCTGAATGTGGACGACACAGGACAACAGCCACGCAAGCTGTTCTCCCACTTAACAGCAGTCTTATTCCTGGACTTAAACAACCGCCGCCTCCAAGACTGCCATGCCACCCGGATCACGAGCGACCCGGATGCTTCAACGCAAAACCTCGTTAGGTGTCCACCGTCCGATCCCAGAAACGCTGAACACTCTGCTTGAGAAGCAGAGCAACGTGGAGTGTAATCTGAGTTATGACACCCTCTTGTGGCCCATCTTTAAACTCAACGATCATTGGTGCCTCACCACCGATCACTGGCGACTGAGCAATCAAGAGCCTTTATCGGGGTGGCCCACGGCTCATCTGAGCGAAGAGCTCATCCAAGCAAAGGACACCAGGTCCTTTGTCTCCGCCAATGCACCAAGTAGCTTCCGGATCTTGCGGGTCGATTCCGCGGACCAGCACGAGCTGGCCCTTTCTGTCAGAGGCAACCAACTGACATCTAACCAACGCCCGTTTGGTTATTCCAACTTCCCCGCTGAATTCAACATCTCCTTACACACAGCCGTGTGTATCGAAGAACATTCGGACAGGACAAGCGCCCTCCGGGCCGCCCAAGCCCCGTCCAACGAATCCCGGAGCTCTTCAGGAGTCTGCAACGACTCCAGACAGATTACTGAGGTCTACACTAGGAGCGTAGGACCGCTACGTCAACTTCCTTGGAAGGACCGAGCCTTCCCACTAAGTAGCCCTCAAGGACTTGCGTTCAAGGAGACAAAGCAGCCGCTTTGCTCCGTTCCTTGTCTGGCACGCCCAGACACAAGCAAATTCTTTCTGTCGGAGACCAGAGTCTCCCACCACCGCCCTAGCACCTCACTCTCGTCACGGTACAACACTGAGGTGAAGTACTTGCCGAGCCACCAGATGGTGCTAGCCACGGAGTGCGAGTCTTTCTCGGCTGGAGCCGAGATTGTAGCCACGCCTCCTCCTTCGTCTAAGCCATCCCAGGCTTATGACAACCGGCTGCGTCCCGCATTCCAACATGCAAACCACTGTAGAGACAGTGACTTGTCATTTAGAGCAGAAGAACAGCTTCACCTAAAGACCCACTCAGAAACGCAGCCAGGAGAAGAGCGCACAGGCCTTAGAGGCCTCTCCCTTCAGCACCTCCAGAAGAGTGTGCATGACTCAGTAACTTTGTGGCGTCCACAGACTCCCCGTTCACTGAGAGAGATGCGACATGTCGCACAACTGACCTGGCAATCATCCGCTAGACCTGCAGACAGGTCCAGCGATGAGAACAGATCTCCATTCGGATGCCCAGGAGAAGACGCCCCGTCCAGGGTGTCCGCTCTCCAACATCCTTCATCGGGCCTCCCGATGCTAAATCGCCACCGTCCACAACGCCAGGATCAGCAGAACACGGCGAGGGGGGAGCCCGAGCTCCGCCCCAGAGAGCAGGCCACTGCTCCTCAGTCTAGTGAACCTAGTTCAATCTCAACTGGTCTGACCAACCTCTCCAAGGGGGGTGGGCCTAGTCCACGCTCCATCACCTGGGGAAGGGGGGTGAGCATTCGAACACTAAGCCTGGCCCGGCCAGACTAAAACATAGGTCTTAAAAGCACAAGTACTCGGACAGACCCCCGGTAACCGAAACTCGCTTCAAAAGCCTCTCGTACTCTATTTTAAGATGCAAACTATGTAACTCGCTCACCGTTAACACGCATTCTACGCTAGTTAGTCACAACTTGCATGCCATAGACGTATTAGCCATCATGATAAACTTAGTAAAGTATGTTTCTCTGTAATTAGACACCTAATGCACCCTCTCAACACGCTTAGTGGAATTAAAATACCCCGTATTTGATCCCTTGTAGCATGGTTGACAACATACTTTGGTCTAAGACCCACACTAACGTTTACTCATTGCAGAATCACCTGGCCTATAGTCTTGGCATAGCTGTTATCCTCAATTTGTCAATCTGAAACCTAGAAATAGGATTCCTTCTCAATTTACCAGCATTGAGTGACAAATCTTTTCAGAATCAAGTCGGTCTTCTATGTAGGTTTCTGGCACAACGTACACGTACGTCTAGACTCCTCCTATCATAGCCTATGACTATCCCTCACTCTACCTCTTTTCTTACTCCTGCACCTCTACTTCAAGCCCACTGGGTCAATCCCAGCTCTCCTTTATTAGAGACGCGCCGTCTCTGTGGACTGTCGACAGTCCCTGCGGACTGTCGACAGTCCCTGTTCAAGAGCGTGCATCCAACTGTCTAAGGACAACCCACAGAAATTAGAGTAGCATGAATGGATAATCGTTAGCTAACCAACACACCACAGACCGAGATTCTGACACCATGTGACCACCATGACACAGTCACTACACTGCATTTCCATGGGACTTCCAGTTAGCGACTAGGTTATCACTGTTCACACTCATCTCATTCAGTCACATACTGATACTGCACTTCACAATCACATACTGATACTACACCGCACAGTTGCACAACGATACTACACCTGACACTACACTGCAAAATTGGACCACCCGGTCTGCGCGCCTGAGAGCCTCGACCGCCCCAAGTCCAACTCCACTGGGGACTGTGTCTCCATTAACCTTCCTAAGGGTAGGCTTGCTAACACGCTAACTAACCCTTTCCTTTCCTTTTTCATTGATTTTTCTTTGATTTTGGTTTGGTTTGCCGTGTAAAATGTCATATGTAGTTAGTTAGGTAGCTTTATTCACAGTCATCATGCCCAGATGCCTTCGTAGCATTGCCCAGATGCCACTGTGAACTCTATGAACTGTGAACTGTATGAACTTTGAATTGCATGGACTGTTTCTCAAAGACTTTTCCAGAAGGATCTTTCGGATTACCTTTTCGGACTACCTCACTTTGGATCACTCCTATGGACTGCGACTCGTGGCAGAAACACACTACAGACCCACAGGAGGGCCATTCCATTCACCACCAGTGCGTCGGGGGGATATGTAGGTACAATTCCTGCCACTTCTCTACGCAGAGAAACTCATGACAAAGTTATGAGAATCATGTGACTCAAACTGATGATGATTGAAACGAAGGTCATCAATAATCATTAGTAAAATAGTTACTTCCCCTCTGACCACCAAATGGCTGGCCCAGGGTCCCTGCCATGTTGTTCTCAGTCCTCCTCCTTTAGGAGGCACTGTGACCAAAGCCCCACCCACAATCACCTGGTCAACACCTAAGGGTCTCCCAAGGGCCTTTGTTCCTCACTCTAGTTTTGACCGCGGGACGGACGAGACGCATAGAGCAACTTGCGCATCAACCTTTGGACACAGTATTGTTTGATATCTGGCCGAATAACAAACATAGACTGCTGAGTTCATCTTACACACACTGTAAGCTTAAAACACCTTTGCAAAGAATTCCTCACTTCAAGTCTAAGACCTTGCCTGGACATATCTTAAGACTTTCATCCGGACACTGTGAACTAAAGGCGAGTTCACTGCGAGGAAATATCCACGCACGCCTCCGTGGAACAAACTTCTCGCATTTGGGATTCAACCGAAGAATCTCGAAGCCGCAACAACAAAGACTTTTGCAGCCCCAAACTCTCGAGGACGAGAGAAACGTGGACTGCAATCCCCATTTCCAGACGGACGTACCGAGCCTTTGGAAACTGGATCTCCCTCTTCATCTCACACAGTAGGCACTGGGCATAGCTTATGTACTGAGATAGATGTGTTTTGAACTATGACTTGAGTTATTTTTCATGTGCACATGTTTATTTGCATTTCTCCTGCTTCTCTGTCTATCCTTCTTCTTAGCTTAGGTTCCCCTCTGCTAACCCATTCTGTATTACTGGCTACTGAGCCTAGCGACCCCGCTTGTGGCGTGCGCACGGAATAGTTCAAGTATTGATTAACCAGCAATATTCGGAACTCTCCGAGAAGCGTCACAGCGCGACCGTTTCGTTCACTAGTCCAGAAATACATGCGCTGCGCTTTTGTTGTAACGGGCCATAGCAGGCCCCAGGTTAGCTCCACGCAACGCTGACCATTTGTTTACACAGACACGCATAACCACTAGAGTTCCACTCTTTCTCTCTTTCCCTTCTCTCTGTATCTCTCTCCCTCTCTCTCGTTCTTTCACTCTCTGTCTTTCGAAATACTTGATTCTCAGAACCCTCCGAGCATTTCGGTACTCTTTTATACACTGTGAGTGCATAATCTGTAGTAAACCATTCTCTGAATAGCCAACTCTGCTCGGAGCGCTCTGCAAGTTAGCCATTAGCCAAATTGGGCTTGCAGCGCCTACACAAGCACGCTGAAACCCCACTTCCTGTAGTTTTACAACTCGTAATGGCTGCGTAGACGGCAACGTCTCCTACTTGTTATTTCTTTTATTTCGTTTTCTTTCTCTCCCTGTTCTACTCGGACTTGTTATCGTTAATTCCAGAACCCTTTGATACATTCGCGCGTCCACTAAGGGACTTGAAGCGCCTAAAACCACACGGTTTACTTGCTACATAGCTGCTAGCTATCCCTATTGTTCACTGTTCTGATGCTAACGTTAACCTAGCCGAGAGGACGCCATTGTTGCCCAGCAACAGACACATGCATAGTAATCAGTGCGAGTTCCTCCCCCTGACTACTACTCTCTCATCCCCTTTCATTTCTCTCTCTATTCCACTCGGAATTGTGTGCATTTATTACAGAAACCCAGACATTGTTGTAGACCCTCTGGGCCCTGCCTAGTCAATATTAGGCCTTTGCTAAGCAGCTACTTATCAGTAGCCTTTCCATTGTCTATGCTTTCTGTAGCTAATGCTAGCTTAGCCAACCACACACACGTGGTAGCCTATAGCAACCAGACCCCCTGCTACACACACATACACACACACACACACACACACAGGCTGAAAGCCTGTTCCCCCCTTCTTTCTTTTCCCCTCTTTTATTTTCATTCTTGTTTATATTATTGTGCCTTATTTTTGTTATTATTCCATTTAACCGACTTTGAATGTAATGCATTTTATTAGATTACCTAGTAGTTAATAAAAGTAAATCATTTGATTGCATTTTGTTGTCCTTGTTACTTTGTACACCCAACCAACCTATTATTAGAACTTTGCCTTCAGATCAACCTTTGTGCTTGTGTAACCCAGCTGATCACAGAGAATAGGTCTCATACTCTCATCGTTCACTGTGAACCGCTGAGTAACCCCAGTACAAAACTTATTATTAATTCTGTGTTTAGCAATTTATTGTTGAATATTGTGATTGATAATCCAAGGATTTTATGAGACGGTCCTTGGCCAAGGATTTTATGAGACGGTCCTTAAATTACATTTTAATTAATTTGTTTATTAATATTAATTAATTCATAATTAATTAAATTCCCAAACGAGATTTTTACCTTCAATTCCTGGTATAGCCGCATGAGGAGTAAATCCACACGCAGCTTCCCATACATTAACGTAACTTCAATTACATTACGTGGTGCGTACCGTGTGAGAATTCCGATTCTCACGCGACTACCCCTACAGTGCCTATAGTGTAGTGGTATCATACAAGATTCCCATTCTTGTGACTCGGGTTCGATTCCCGGTTGGCGCAGAAGTTTGGATTTACCACTGGATATGATGGAAAAAAAAGAGAGTTAAAGTCCACTGGGTGGCTTTGTTGCCAGTCGTCATGGAAGGTGAAAAAGATAAGTGTTCGTATTCAATATGGACTACAAAAACAGTCAAAATCCACTGGGTGTCATTGTTGACAGTCGATTAGCAAACTTCCTCAACAACGTATTTGACTATGCATCCAGTTTGTGAACTTGACTCATGAATCCTTTCATATCACTTATAGTCCGGCGGATTAGACACACAAAAGGGCCTAATCGTGCACTTTTGAGTAAAAGCATGAAAATTGGTACACATATCCTTCTCGATATGTTGATTAATATTAGCCTTGGAGGCGTCACGAAAAATGAAGAATTTTCAAGATGGCCGCCAAATCCAATATGGCCAACCCAAATTAATGAAACTACCTGACACGTTGATGTAAAAGCATGAAAATTGGTACATACATCCTTCTTGATATGATGATTAATGTTAGCATTGCAGGCGCTGCGAAAAATTATGAATTTTCAAGATGGCCGCCAAATCCAATATGGCCAACCCATATTAATGAAACTACCAGACACTTTGTAGTAAAGGCCTGAAAATTGGTACACATGTCCTTCTTAATATGCTGATCAATGTTATCGTTGGAGGCGCCACGAAAAATGCTGTATTTTCAAGATGGCCGCCACATCCAATATGGCCAACCCATATTAATGAAGCTACTGTACCTGAAACTTTTTTGTAAAACCATGAAAATGGATGCCCAGTTACTTCTTTATATTCTGATTAATAAAAGAAATGGAGGCATTGCAAAAAAGTTGAATTTTCAAAATGGCCGCCAAATTAAATCTAGCCAACCCATATTAATGAAACCATTGATGAATTTAACACCCACTTTGTAGTAAAAGCATGAAAAATGGTACACATTTACCTCTTGATATGCTGATTAATATTTGAAATGGAGGCATAGCAAATAAAACCCGAATTTTCAAGATGGCCGCCAAATCAAATGTAGCCAACCCATATTAATTAAACCTCCAGGCACATTGTGGGATATACAGTACCCCTAGCAGTTAGTGACGACTTCATAGGCCTTGTGGTTAATATGCCTCTCATGACTACAAATTCAAAAGGGTCAAGATTTCAAGGTTGCTAGACAGAAAGTTCAATTGATTTGTCAATTCATGGACATGGTTAAAACATGGTTAAGAAAAGAAACCAATAATTAATTACTACTTCTAGCTGTACTTCAAGGTTTTCAAACGAACTGCAATCCTGTCCCATGCATGTTGTATGGGTATGTCTTGCCTGGTTAACACCAGTTGATCTCACAAGTGAGATACTCTGAAGGTTGCATATGCAATTTCTCATAGGAAAGGTGTGGTTTAAATTTGCCCATGGCCGTTAATTGGGTGTTACGAATGTTTCATTTGGCATATGCATAGCCCAAAGCCAATTGTGTCAGTTGTATCTATTCAAACAAACTGCAGTCATCGCCTTTCCACCCTTCCCTGCTCACTGAATGGAGCCTAAGATCTGGTACCTTTGCTGAGGGATGGAATCCATGCTGTCTTTCAGATCAGAATGATTGTGCAAAGCAGCATGGGATTCCCCAGGTCGTGGTATATCCTATGGCCAACATTAATCAAACTGCCAACAATGCCTAATTAAAAGATACACAAACTTTGAATAAATGGTGAATGGCACAGTTGGTGCAAAGTCAACTCTGGGTATGTACATTTGAGAAACCGTGAGTGAAAGTTT
>NW_026945826.1:0-30586 GCF_034702125.1 Engraulis encrasicolus | reverse complement strand
CAAAACTCATCCACAAATTCCTCTTTTCATGCAGTGTCATATGCCAGATAAAGTTCCAATTTACAAACTCAAAGACATTGTGTTATGATGTCAGTTGTACTTAAAAATACAATGCCAGCCTGAGTTAATTTATTGGTACCTGAAAACCTGTTGAGAACACCTAAAATGTGTACGTCATCTGGACATTTTTGCAATATTGAGTACTACAGCATAAACTTTTCTAGTTCATAGTACTGTTGGGGAATACAGTGCAATAATGTCTGCTTCACCTCAAACAATAACGTCTCTCTAGTCTACCACTTATGAAAAAGCACTAAAACAACACCTACCATGGCAGAGATATTAATATTTACAACATGCAAACACTGTTCATATTTAGTAGGTCTGCTGAGCAACAGGTGGAGAGGAGAAGCGACTGGAGGGCAGTCTGAAAGCGTCTGTCAATCGAACGCTATGGTGACGCGCATCCCCAAACCCCAAATCCATATTTTGATAATAGATTAATGTGCAACATTTTCTTTGTCGCGCGATTACAGTCTCACTTTATCGCAGCATGTTAACGCTGATAACGGCCCACCACTAGTTAAAGCAATCCATTACATTACAATATTACTATATTTAAAATGTAAGGCATTACACTACTTTTGCATTACTTAAGTTACTCTTGCCAAAATGTCTTAATATGGATCTCACAATTTACAGTCTAAATCAAGCTCATGAGTCATGACTATTTCCCCTCCCATCCAGGAGGTGTTTCGGCAGCATGCAGACTAAAAAGTAGCAGGTTCAGGAATAGCTTCTTTCTGACCCACCACACAATGGGAGTTGGAGTTTCCCAATGGGCTTTCTTTCTTTCACTTTCACTTTAACACCATTAAAATCCAAGTTGGTAAAACATATTGTAACTTAAGTTACTTGCATTTGTAACATATTACAGCTTTTTTCTCTGTAATAGGGAGGGAAAGTAATCTCATCACCCCCTGCTGCATACGTTCCTGACCTCTGTATCAAATTAATGGGATGTTTTCTTTAAAAAGTGACATCTCGGCTCTGACGACAAAGTAAGAGTAGTGACTGTCATATAATATGCACGTTGGCCCATTTTATCGATTCAGGTGTTAAAATGTTCGTTTTTTGACTGATCTGAACTGATTTTAATATTCTTAAAAAAGCTAATACAGAACTACACTGACTTGCATGTGTGACGTGTTTAGTTCATATAATTAGCATAGCCAAATTAGCATAGCCACACATTAGCCAGAGAGGTGGTTACCAGTCACCACAGAAGCCATCATATCTCCAAGAGAAGCTAAAACCAAACAAAGCTAAACGAGTGTACATATGTGTAATAAGACGTCAATAGGGAACTCACAGGATTATAAGAATGTGACGAAACGCGAAGAACTTCCATTAATTTGTTTCTCTGTGTTGTCAATGAGGCGCATAGAACTGTCTGCTGGGAGCTGTTGTCCATTTCCGACAAGATTGGCACAATTACATTTTTTCTTAATAGGGCAAAAAATCACTCCAAATTTTCACAGGTAGTAGTTTGTCCTATTGTGTAAGGTGAAACGTGTTCGGTGTGCTAGTTCAGCGTCATATCTTTGAGATTAAAAAAAAAACACGTCTATGGGAATTTCAATAGAATCGCCCTGGTGTTTGGAATGCAACCGGATTGCTGTTTTCAACTTCCCTCCCTATGCCGTACATTACTAAGTTACACCAAAAAGTAATGCATTACAGTTATAGTTACTTTTGTAACTAGTTATTCCCAACACTGGTAACCTACTGCTCTTTTATTGATGCTCAATCTCAAGGGCTACCTTTCCAACACCAAGTTTCAAATATATTGTTGACAAATGTTATTGCTATTATTGATTATGTATGTTCCCATGTTTTTTTTTTCTTGCTTAGCTGCCACATCTCCAGAGGTCTTCAATCTGATTGGCCTAGATGTTTCAGTCTCAGCTCCAATCGGGTCGTCCGTCACCCTCCGCTGTGCCCTCTCCCCATCCTTCAGTGCAGTTCCTCTACGGGTGCGCTGGTACCGACCCGATGAGCTGGAGACCCTGGTTCTACTGTACGAGAGGCGTCAGGTCCAGCATGAGGACACAGACCCACAGTACCAGGGGAGGGCATCTCTGGTGGGTGATCTGGAGAAGGGGGACTTGTCCATCAAACTGACCAACATCACGCTCAGTGACAGGGGCCAATACGTATGCTATGCCAAGAGCGACATCTGGTACAGCGACCTCTACGTTGACCTCACAGTCAGGGGTAAGTGGAGGAAAACATTGGTCTAAATTTATAATTGAGACACTATTAATTAATTGGTATGCTTGATGGGAAGTGTAATGATACACCGTGGCGCTAGAGGGCGCCACCTCTTAACCCAGGCCGAATGTACATATCCGGACTGCTACATCATAAAATAAATCAGTTGTTATTACACAGGCACAGGAGTCATGTCATGTCAAGTCAGTCGTGTCATTACATGGTGTCAGAAAAGACGAATTTACGCCGAATACAAAATGGAAGCACTAAAAGCACCGGACCCCCTCCGGTTGGAAGGCAACATCGCGGACAATTGGAAGGAACATCGCTACAGGCATGGAAGGAAGGTCACAGAAGGTACAAAGCTGCACACTGCTACACGTCATCGGGGACGAGGCATTGGAGATCTACAACACCTTCGAGATCACACAAGAGGAGGACAAAATCAAACTCAAGATACTACTGGAAAAGTTTGAGAAACACTTCACCTCCCAGAGGAATGTGACGTTTGAGAGGCATGTGTTCAACACTCATGTACAGGCCCCCGGCGAAAGCATCGACCAGTTTGTTACGGACTTGAGATCAAAGGCAAAGTCATGTGAGTACGGACAACTATGTGACAGCTTGATAAAGGACCAAATTGTTGTAGGAATAAGGGATGACCACGTAAGGGCAAAAATATAGAGAACAACCGACCTAGACTTACCCAAGGCTGTTGACATATGCCGATCTGCAGAGGCTAGCCGTATGCAATTGGATAAATTAAACACACAGACACAAGCCGAATGTGCCGTTAACGAAGTCAAACGGGAGCACAGGAAAAATCAGCAGACGTCACCAGCCACCATGCACAGGCAAAATACAATCCAGGACTGTAAATACTGCGGCAGAGACCATCAGAGGGGGAAATGTCAGGCATACGGTCAAAAGTGCAAGAACTGCGGAAAAATGAACCACTTCACGAACAAATGCATGACTGATGACAGAAATGTTTGAGGACATGGAGGGGGTGGAAGTAATCGTCGACGACATACTCGTGTGGGGGACAGACGAAGAGCAACACAACCAAAGACTGAAAAGAGTGCTGAACCAAGTGAGGGAAAAGAACGTCAAACTCAACCCAGAGAAATGCACATTCAGAGCGCAATAAGTGAAATACAGTGGTGCTCATATGTTTACATACCCCAGCAGAATATACGCGTTCTTGGCGATTTCTCACAAAATATGAAAGATTGCATAAAACCTTTTTTTTCACTCATTGCTAGTGACTGGCTTAAGACATTTATAGCAATCTTCTGTGCTTACTCCTTCAAAAGCATGTTCACAACCCAAACTACCCAAATGAGCCTGTTCAAAAGTTTACATACCCTAGTTTCTGATGCTGAATATGGCCTTGTTTAATATCAGGGAACGCTCTAAATTGTTTGTGGTAGTTTTGGATAAGGCTCTTAACTTGCTCAGATGACAAAACAGCACATTCTTCCTGGCAGAATGGTTGTCTCCAATATTATCTTTGGGTGTCTTGCTGGAACCTCACATCTGAGGTTTCCCCTGAGTGGCTCAATGATGTTGAGATCAGGAGAGTGAGATGGTCACTCAAACACTTCATTTTATTCTTTCTGAATCTAATGACGGGTTGATTTGGCTTTCTGTGTAGAAATATTGTCATGTTGGCACTGTTGGACTTTCAATTCAGAAGTGCAATATGAGGGGTTTGGTTGGAATCAAGCCATTGGGCAAGTAGATCAAATACAATTTCATCCATCATTGCAAGGGAAATTGTTCAGGAGGCATAGGTCAACCAAAAGAAACATTCAGGTGAAATATAGGACAACATGAAAAAATGTTTTAAACTGTACAGTAAAGAGGCACTTGATGAAAGATGGGCTGTTGGGGGTTGCCAGGAGAAAGCCATTACTAAAAAAATGCAAACATGTCATTTCGCATATGATGCACCAAATAGCATAGTGAGAAGCATCAGAATGCCTGTGACAAAGTCATTTGGAAAATTAGATCAATATGGAACTTTTTTCAGCCACTATTAACACTACCATTTGGAGAACAGTCAACAGAGCCTATGGTAAAAGTTACACCATCCCTTCTGTGAAACATGGCCATGGACCACTGATGTCATGGGGACATTTGAGTTACAAATGCACTATACTTTTGGTCCATACTCACAGAATGATGAATAGATTGTCCTGTGAGAAATACTGGAGGAAACTCAACACTCATCAGCCTTGAAACTGCACATGGTCCATTGTTTTGACATGCCAACATGACAATAGTTCGACACAGAAAGCCAAATCAACCCGTCATTAGCTTCAGGAAGAATAAAATGAAGTTTTTGAGCGACCATCTCACTCTCCTGATCTCAACATCATTGAGCCACTCAGGGGAAACCTCAAATGTGAGGTTCCAGCAAGACACCCAAAGACAGTATAGGAAACAACCATTCTGCCAGGACGAATGTGCTGTTTTGTCATCTGAGAAAGTCAAGAGCCTTATCCACAACTACCACAAACAATTTAGAGCGGTCCCTGATGTTAAACAGGGCCATATTCAGCATCAGAAACTAGGGTATGTAAACTTTTGAACAGGGTCATTTGGGTAGTTTGGGTTGTGATCATGCTTTTGAAAGAGTAAACACAGAAGTTTGCTAATAAATGTCTTACACCAGTCACTAGCAATGAGTGAAAAAAAGGTTTTGTGTAATTCTTCATATTTTGTGAGAAATCGCCAAGAAAGCGTATATTCTGCTGGGGTATGTAAACATATGAGCACCACTGTATATGGGACACATCCTGACAGCAGAAGGACTCAAACCAGACCCCAAAAAAGTGGAGGCTGTCAACAAAATGCAAAAACCTACAAACAAGACTGAATTACAAACTTACCTTGGGATGATCACATACCTGGGAAAATTCTTACCGCAATTATCCACCGTCACCGCCCAACTATGGACGCAGCTGGAGAAAACCAAAGAATGGGCCTGGATGGAGGAACACGACAGGAGCTTCGAGAAACTGCAAGGAATGGTCATGGAGGCTCCAGTGTTGCGATACTACGACGCATCGAAACCAGTCAAGCTAAGCTTGGACGCTTCCAGTTGCGGAATAAGAGCCGTGCTTTTCGAAGACAAATGCCCCATAGCATACGCCTCAAAGGCCTTCACCGACACCCAAAAAAGATACGCAGAAATAGAAAAGGAGCTGGCTGCCATCATGTTTGGATGTGACAAATTCTACCAATTCCTGTTCGGGCGCACATTCAAAGTCAAAACGGACCACCAGCCTTTGGAGGTAATAATGAAACAACCACTAGCCGAAACCCCACTGCGACTCCAGAAAATGTTACTCAGGCTTCAGAAATACAACATGATGGTGAAATACAGAAAAGGAAAGGAACTAAAAAATGAGAACAACGATGATGTACAAGTGTGCGCAGTAATGTGCTTGCCCATAGCACCCGAGAGACTCTAGGAAATACGCACAGAAACAGAAAAAGATCCAACGCTCGCAGCAGTGAAGCAACTCATCCTCCAAGGCTGGGCAAACAAGAAATCAGATACGCCAGATGAGGTCAAAATATACTGGGACTACAACAGCAAAATGACAATAGGAGGTGGACTAATATTCAAGTACAACAAACTAGTCATACCAACCACGCTAAGAAAGATGATGTTGAAGAAAATACACGCCAGCCATGGCCGTAGCCAGCATTGAGGTCAGGGAGGTCCAGACCTCCCTAACTTTTCAGGGAAAATAATTCAGTTTTTAAATCTCCGCTTTTGCATAGACGTTTCAATTGACGTTTGTATTGACATCGCTTTAGTGTATGGGTGAGTGTGTGGTACCATTGGAAAAGGCTCTTTCTGCCCTTTCTGTATAGCACACAGGTGAATGTCATATACTGACCGAGAGCCAGTGTTGCTAGATGGGAAATGCTGAATTGTCGTACCAAAACCTCACAATGATCATTTTTGGGAGGAAATTATCCTACAATTTCCAGAATTTCCTTTCCAGAATGTTTGCTGCCAATTCACAAGTGTTATCTTTTCCATTTATCATCACCATCAATTTCTGAGAAATGTCTTGGAAATCTACATTTTCAATGCTTCCATACTCTTCTCTACTTGGTCAGCAGATGCTAGTTTATTCCAGTAAATATTCATGAAAACATCACATTTGTGAAGGGGTATGCATTTTGAAAATAAATGACAAAAATGACATTCTACTTTTAACAGTACAAATTTTCGGCGCGCTGCGCGTGCACATCATGGACCTCCCTAAATTCAAAACCCTGGCTACGGCCTTGACGCCAGCCACCAAGGGATCAAGAAATCAAAAAGATTCGCAAGAGGCGTCCTATTCTGGCCGGGGATGCAAGCACAGATCACAGACGCTGTTTCAAAATCCACCATATGCGACACATACAAGAGGCAGAAAAGAAAGGAACCCATGATTGGACATGACATACCCGAAAGACCATGGCTAAAAGTAGCCACCGACATCTGCGAGCTCGACGGCGAACACTACCTCGTCTTGGTGGACTACTACTCAAACTGAACACCACAACAAGCCAAGCCGTAATCAACACCTGCAAGCAACAATTCTCCCGTCACGGCATACCCCACGAAGTCTTCAGCGACAACGGCATGCAGTATTCATCAACAGAATTCAAAATATTCAGGGAGGAGTATGGATTCAAGCACACCACATCATCACCCACATACCCTCAATCAAACGGCAAAGCAGACAAGGCAGTGCAAATAGTAAAAAAAAAACCTCCTAAAGAAAGCCAAAGCTGACAAACAAGACCCCCCATCTCGCACTGTTGGATTACAGAAATACACCCCTGGATGGCCTACCCTCTCCTTCGCAGCTACTTAAGGGGCGCAAAACGAAGACGTGACTGCCCACAGCACAACATCTACTAAAGCCGAGAACGATGGAAGGAGTTCGGGACAGAATGCAGGTCAACCAGGACAGAGCAAAGCACTTCTACGACCGAGGATCAGGCGCACTTCCAGCTCTCAACGATCATACATTGTGGAAGCAGACGGACATCGGTACAGGTGCAACAGAAGGGAACTCATCAAAGTGGCTGACGACAGCAGCGCAAAAGACACCCGTGCGGAACGGGAGAGCAACAACTCAAACGAGAGACGATGCACGCTCAGAAAACCCAAACCCAGAGAGAGACTGGACCTGTAAAAGAAAAAAAAAATAACACATTATTTCCTTACAGGTACCAAGGGACTGAATTCACGGCAAAGACTCTGAATGCAACGAAGAGAGAAAAAGACTGAAAAGAAATGAACTCACCTGAAATGTTTTATGTTTATTCCCCCCAACAGGTTACCAGACCGGATTATTAACAAGGACACTTACCTGTAACACTCATGTGATTGCTTACCTGAAACAATGATGTTTTATTTCCTTACAGGCTACAGAGACTGAATTAGTAATGTAATATGGTGAAGGTGGTCTACTTCACCAAAACGTTCCCCGTGCAGG
The DNA here is from genome assembly GCF_034702125.1 of Engraulis encrasicolus. Lineage (NCBI taxonomy): Eukaryota > Metazoa > Chordata > Actinopteri > Clupeiformes > Engraulidae > Engraulis > Engraulis encrasicolus. Next base: position 22,793 of record NW_026945826.1, on the reverse strand, counting down.
GTTTACCAATTACAGAGAGATCCAAGAGGCAGTGATTTAGAGAAAAATAGAAAATTATTTTATTATTTACAATAAGCATAAAAAAGAAAAGAAAAGGGACAATGAGACTGTCTGGGTAGCAGGCCAGTACATACACAGTGGGCCCCACTACTACACTACCCTAGGTGACCCCCCCCCCCCCCAAACCCGGTGGTATATAGTGAAGACACTGCACTCATGTGAGAGCCACGCGGCTCAGTAATCCACAGCAACCCATGTTATACACACATTAAGGTGCTGACACACGAGTGGACCCTTGCTGGAGGTATGCTTGACAGCTAGAGGCAAACAGTTATTGCTACCCAGAGCAGTTCAACAAAGAAAGAAAATAAGAAAAAATAACCAGAACTTAATCTGGCCAAATACACAAAAGACAGTTTAAAAAGACCTGGCTTGGAGGTATTTTTACAAGGGGAGAAAGCGGCACAACACTGAAGTCACAGGTGCCGCTGAAACAAACCAAAGACACACAGTAAATACACAGTACATAAATACACAGTGTGCAAAGGACGCCCTTCACATTGTTATATTCCATACATTAAAACATTACAAACACTGAATAAAACACTATGTACCTGGCACGGCGAGGTCCTAGTGTACTCCTTGGCGTGGAGAATGTGCTGGGTGAAGCATGTGAACACTTCCCCTGTTCAATGTAAATGCAAACATTTCGGGACATGAGCATTATTCCTACAGCACAAATCACTCGTAGGCTGTGAGGCACCACTACATGCGCAAGATAAATAGAACAGTAGCTACCTGGAGCCGACCTGCTTGTCGGCGTTGGCGTTCCCAATGGGACTGTGCAAATGTTGAGCATCAAGTGGTTCTGTTGGCGATAGCCTTGTGCTACAACCAGAGTCACCTCTGTGCTAAAACAACTGTAGCCTTAAGCTACAATGGGGGGCTGCTACTAACCGCCCTGTGCAAAACGACTGAAGCCATAAGCTTCACCGGCTCAACTTCTCCATACTATACACTGCCCGCAGCCTTAAGCTACACGGGATCCATTTCTTCAAGCTCCGACAGACATTGCAGCCTTAGCTACAAACAGAGCAACATGCTCTGGGTAAAACATTTTGGGAAGTTTTCCTCTTCCTTTTATCTGTCCTGTGGTTCAGGCTTCCTGTTACAGAAAACCAGGGTCAGGTTAGTATCAGTGCTCCCTCCACTGGGAGGGAGTGTATATGTGTGCGCTAATGAGTGCATGTGTGTTCATTAACGCGTGTAGGCTACATGTGTGGACATAAAAACAGCAAAACAGTAGGCATAAGGCGCAACACCCGGTCACAGTAACAAAAAGACTGTTCTTTCGAATGTATTTGAAAAAAAAAGAGAGGGAGAGAGGAGACGAAGAAGCTAAATGAACTCTTTTGATTCCTTTACAGGTTGGATTGTTGAGAAATGGTTTCCATGGTTTTGATGTTATCTTACTGGGTTTATAGTATTTTAAATGACATGCTGATATTGTAGTATTCATTACTTACTTAAACGTTTATTGAGGTTATGCAATGTTAACAGAATGTTCATTTTCGTACCCCCTGTAACTTAATCTAACAATTCAGAAAAGGGGAGATGTAATGATACATCTAGAGGGCGCCGCCTCTTAACCCAAGCCGAATGTGCATATCCGGACTGCTACATCATAAAATAAACCAGTTGTTATTACGCAGGCACAGGAGTGAGTCGTGTCATTACAGGAAGCAAAACTGGGCTTGCATCCATTCAGAGCTGCCTTTTTAAATCATTCCTGTCAAATCAAATCTGAAGTGCAGTTACATAACAATACACTTGGCTGAGGCTTATAGTGACTTTGTTATTTAGGTGCAGGGCATTTGTTACAGTCCCTGGAACACTGCAGGGTGCTTTGGTTAAGGGCCTAACTTGAGGGCATCCTGATGATAAAACTGTTTTAAACCCCGCACTTTATGATTTGTCCTGTTATCTGTTGTCTATATGTTGTTGACTTGCTGCACACTTAATTGCCCCGTTGGGGACCATAAAATTGAAACTGGAACTTGAACTGGAACTTGAAAACTATTTCTTAAACCACTGACAGCATCAACTTCGTTGGTAGCCTGAAGAAGGCCCAAGCATTCAAAATTAAGCTTTTAGGAACTTTGCAATTGTATAGATCATTAGCATGCAAATCTTAATTTTCTCATCAGTTTCACCTTTAAGGTTTCAGGGACTTCAGGGAAAATTTATGACAGAACTTGGTGCTTGGTGCCTTATATTTACAAATATGTGTCTCTCTCTCTCTATCTCTCTCTCTCACACACACAGTTGTCATGTTCAGCTGATGTGCCGCTGATCTCAAAGGTTATATAAGATAACTGACAACGCAGCACAGCAAGCAGTTGGTTCTTGTTGGTCGACAGATGGGATATGTGCAAGCACGTGCCATATTGGCCTAACGAATTGCCCCCGTTCATTTCAATGGACGCTCTCTAAAGTTTTCCGTCTCCTATACAGACATGTCTTTGCCTTCAATGACAATGACAACTAGAAATGCACTCAGAGAATGCAGACCTCCGTCAGGGAAGCTGAATTTACTAATATTTGTGACATGGTGTGGTGTGATCCGTGCAGGCCTATATGGGCTAGGCCTACATAGGCCTACCATTGTGTTCAGAGAAGTGAACCTTCAATGTTAACTAAATGATGTGTGTATTTTTTATTAGCTATGGTATATGTCACCTGGTTAGCTTTAGTATAGTTCACCTGTCATTGTGGGATTGGCAAATGTTTGGTCATGCCATATAAGCCCTACTGTAATATGGAATATGTAGGCCTACTGGAAATTATTAGATCCCATCCTTGGTGACATTGTTCATCCATTGTGTGTTGGCAACATGCCTTTCATCACATAATTGTTTTGCCGCAGCTATTAATATCCACCCATAATATGTGAATGATTTGACTACGTCGGTCAACCTTGCCCTTTGAGAACGCTTTGGGATCACTGACACGCTCACGACACAATTTTGATTAACCTTAAATAGTGAACTAATAGCCTAACCACTGTTCGCCGTTATTAATNTCCCCACCCTTCCTACAAACTTCAACTGGACAGATGAGAGAAAGCTGATTAGGTTCAATTAACTCTGCGAACACTGCGACGATATACGTGATATTACATGTCATTATTATTTTACTGTTTTGGTGCTATTGGCTATGCAAGTGTGGCTTCAGCCATGTGGGCGCAGAAAATCTGCTCTTATTCTCCGAGTGTTTGCCTATCAACTAAATCAGCTTTTGCAGAGTTAAATGTTACCCTATTCAGTTGACGTCCACGAAGGGTATTACGGCGAACAGTGGTTAACAGTGATGGAGGTAATAAACTCTTGAATCTTGAATCTGATGCGGCCACAATTGATCCTTGTTATTATCTGAGTTTCTGTCTGTGGAACTTATCGTTATTGTAGTGAATGATGTTCCATTTGGCACAAGTATACTGTATTTGTTTCACTCTTTCTTTCTCTATATTTGCCTCCCATGCACCAATAGTTTTAGGTAGTGTTCCAGTTGTGTGGTCTTTCGATATGGGAAGTGGGCAGGTGAATGTTACCTGTGAGTCGGAGGGTTGGTCTCCACAGCCCACACTCACCTGGAGAGACTCCAGAGGGACACACATCAGCAGCAACTCCAGTGGAACGTACTTCGCCACAGGTAAGATCAGTTTGGCTGAGTCATTTATTACTAAAAGGGGAAGCAGATCTGCTTTAGTTCTGAAAAGTACATAAGTACACCAAGGCACATAATGTGATTGACACACATCAGATACAATAATGAGTAAATGCTTATAGGTAAGATCAGTTCTGACATTTATGGTCAAAAGTGAGAGGGTTTACATCTGTAGTATAAAAGATGTAGAAAACCCAGAATACACAATGGGCTTCAAGAGGTAGTGAACTACATTCTTCATGCGCTATTAGGGTAGGTCTTGATGTTATGAAATGACGCTATGTTACGATAGCCTCCAGCATGATCTTTTTTAGGACTATTATTGCTGTCTTTGTGTGTGTACGTATGTGCATGCACTTTCTCACGTGAACCCCAGACAATTGGCGCCATACGGCAGCCTCCAGAGCTGGTATATGAATGTGGGAATGTGAATGTGTTTGTGTGTATGCGTATGTGTATTTTGAAAGCGCTTTGAGTCAACTTCAAAGTTGTGATGCTGCGCTATATAAATACATGTTGAATTGAAATTGTGTGTGTGTGTGTGTGTGTGTGTGTGTGTGTGTGTGTGTGTGTGTGTGTGTGTGTGTGTGTGTGTGTGTGTGTGTGTGTGTGTGTGATGTAATGTAATGTGTTTCTTTTTCAGATGAGGATGGTTTGGTGTCAGTGCGCTCCTGGCTGCTCTTCTCCCCCTCACACTCAGAGTGGCTCTCCTGCTCTGTGGGGCTGTCTGACCAGGAGACCACCCAGAGCAGGGTGGCACTACGCTCCATAACTATTGCTGCAGAAAACACAACATCAGTAAACACTAATGGTCAGACTGGTTTTCTACCAACACACAGTGTTTTGTCAACAATTTCTCATTGGCTGCAGGTTTTGTAATGTTGTTTATTCTCTTCTAAGGATCTTGGAAAGACGCTCTTATTATTGTTTTATTCCTCGTCTTACTTGGTGTTGCCGTGTGCTTTGCCATGAACCATAGGAAAGGTAATGATTAGCTTATCTTGTCAGAGGGTGGAATATATTAAAAACTCTTATCGGAACTCAACATGTATAATATTTAATATATACACATGTGTAACACATTTCAGCTTCACACGTGAAGCAGCAGGCATCAAAGTACCTCTTAGTACCAACAGCAGGTGACCCCTCAACAGGTAACCTTCCTATTACAACTTTCATATTTCATATATGAACCAGGGAGGGAGCGCTGTTTACATTCTAGAAGCCCTAACAATATTGATGGCGGAATTAGATTTTGGACTTTGGACAATTGAGAATCACATGAGATATCTTACACATGGCAATTGTCCAATTCTCCATGTTCTGCTTTTGTCCATTGTAAATCATCAGATGTGTCATCAGGGGTGTCCACAATTTATGTCCAAATGCCCACCTGCTCCATTATGCTTATTACTGTCATACTGTGTGAATACTGTTCCTTTCGCATCTGATTTTACCAATTGCTACATAAAACAAACATCTTGCTTTGGCAACAGAATCAGGCAGAGGTGACAATCATAACCATGAAGACACACCTTCTGTACTAGGTAAGTCAGACTGTAGGGCCAGGTGAGACTCGGTATTCCAGATCTGCAGAATAGTGAAATTATTTCTATTCTACATGGCGTCTGTGACTGACTGTCTTTACCTGCAAATACACATTCCACATCAATCAGCATTTACCTTGCTACAATCCTATGTCTCTTGACAGATGAAATGACTACATTCAATGGTAAGTGTATTCTTTCCAAATAGCTCTTTGAAATTAGCAGGTGTTCTGAGTTTAAAAAAAAAAAAAATTGATCAAGTGGAAGCCAAATGCAATGCTCTTTCCAGATACTGCTGAGCATCAATTAAAGACCAAAGACAGTGGAACTACCATGGCGGTAGTTGTAACTACAATAGCAGGTACATTGTATTGCGACAATACAGATTATTTAGTTAATTTACTATCTTGTACTCTAGAAGTCATACATTTCTCTTTTGATTAATAGATCGAACGATGGCACAGCAACTTTACGGTAATATGAAGACCGTTCATATTGCTAATTACAAATATGAAGACCGTTCATGTCACTATTGTGTATTACCCTCAAAATGAACATCAAGACTGATCCACCTGTTTTTTCTTCTAGTGAATCTGACTCTGGATGGGGAGACAGTGCCGTCTTTTCTTAAAATTAAAGATGATAACTGCACCTCAATCTACTGGCCTGATGGAAAGAAGTTGTCTCCAACAGAGACACATGGTCTTCAGTCACTGGAGGCTCCTGCAACTGAGACTGCACACCCCCATGCTTTATGCAACAGGTGTTTTAGCTCAGGGAAACACTACTGGGAGGTGGAAATAGGGAAAGACAGTAAGCAGTCCTGGTATGTGGGGGTGTGCTCACTAAATGCAGTTCAGACTAATAAAGTCTCTTTACACCCTGACAACGGCTTCTGTCTTCTCCACTATGAGAAAGGAACTGGACTCTTTGCCAACACAGAACCTCCAACAGAGGTCCCTGTTAGAGAGTGGTATTCAAGTCTGTTGGCGTGTTTCTAGATTGTGATAAGCACACTCTCACCTTTTACAATGCTGACAAGAGAGTGTGTTTGTGCCATTTTTATGTGGCATCAAATGTAGCATTAATTCCTCTGATCAGCCCAGGAGTTAGAGAACTAGGGCCAGTTAAATTATGCCACAGAAAAGATCATCAGGACTCTGACACTCAGTTATCTGCTAGGCTTAAAGGTATTATAACAATTTTAAGTTTGTTTTAACTTCAATTGGGCTCTTTGAACTTGGTTTGAACTCAGCATGTGAACTTGCACTCAGCGGACACTTCATTAGGTACACCTCTCTACTGCTGGGTTGGATTCCCCTTTGCCTTCAGAACTAGTGAACTGCATGTAACAATACTAGGGTAGGCTGTGGCATTCCAACAAAGATGCACCTTTGTAAATACTGCACGGCATATTGTGAGATCATTAAAAACCCACTTTATTTGGGCATCTCTTTTCAAGTCTTTTTTGAGTGCGAGCTCCAGACTCTCTGACTTTGCATTATTCCAACAAAGATAAAATGGTACTAAGGGGCCCAAAATATTCATAGAAAATATCCTTACATCATTATACCACCAGCCTGATGTTGATATAAGGCATAGGCATAAGGCACAAGGCATGTTTTCATGTTGTTGACACCAAATTCTGGCCATTCCATCTGAGTGTTGCAGCAGATATAAAGACTCATCAGACCAGGCAACATTTTCCCGATTTTCTTTCGTCATTTTTAGCTGACAGGAGTGGCACCCGATGTGGTTTTCTGCTGCTGTAACTCATTTGCCTCAAGTGCCGCTGTGTGATTAGAAATTCTCTTATGCATACCTCGGTTGGTTATTTGACTTAATGTTGCCTTTGTATCAGCTCAAACTAATCTTGCCATACTCCTCTGAACTCTGCCATCAACAAGGTGTTTTTACTTACAGAACTGCTGCTCACTATATGTTTTTTTTCTGGACCATTCTCTGTAAACCCTATGTATGGTTTTGTGTGAATATTCCAGTAGATCAGTATTTTCTGAAATACTCAAACCAAGCCCTTTTAGCGGAAGCGTACTATGTTCCCCGCCAGATCCTATGTTCCCCGGGTCCTATGTTCCCTGATCTTTGTATGGGACCGGGGAACATAGAACCCTTTTTTTAGAAAAATAGTTCTATGTTCCCCGCATTGTATGTTTCAGAGTTTTCAAATTGTGCCCTTCCCAAAAACCATTCCTGAACCTAACCTGTCAGTAATGCAATGATTCTCAGATGTAAATTTGTGCCCTTACCAAAACTATCCTTAAACCTAACCTGTCAGAGGTGCAACAACAACCTGCGCTTTGTCATGTGCCAGTCTACTTGAAAGCAGCAGGGAACATAGAACCCTTTTCTGAAAAAAGGGTCCTGAGTTCCCCGGTGTAGGGGAACATAGGACCTGGGGAACATAGGAATGACCCCCTTAAGTTTTAGCACCGACAGCCATGCCATGTTCAAAGTCATTTGAATAACCTTTCTTCCCCATTCTGATGCTCAGTTTGAAGTGCATCAGATCATCATGAACCATGTCTACATGCATAGAGATGGCACCATGTAATTGTCTGATTAGACATTTCCGTCAATGAGTTGGAAAGGTGTACCTAATGAAGTGGCCGGTGAGTGTATGGAGTCATTTATTCATTTATTATTCATATTTTGTAGTATTTATTGTGATTTATGTATTTCAGATCTGAAACCACCAAGAGAATATTGGGGTAATACTGCTACTGTATATAATGCATGTATGTCCATTTATTACAATATAAGGTCAAATGTTATAGTGTTTCCTTATGTCAATTCATTTTTCACTCCCCTTTAGTGAATCTGCATCTGGACTCAACAACTGTACCTGCTGACCTCAAAGTGGATGACAGAAGACGTGGCATCTCCTGTCTAAACCCAGGCAAGGATTTGGACAGTGAATTTCCCCATGCTTTGTGTGATCAGGCGTTCAGCTCAGGCAAATACTATTGGGAGGTGAGAGTGTGGAAGCAGAAGCAGCATTGGTATGTAGGGGTGTGCAGTAGCAGAGTAGATCAGAAGCACAAAGCGCCTCTAACAGTGCTGAACGGCTTCTGGGTTCTCTACTATGACCGTACAAATAAACTGTTTGCCAACACAGTGCCACGAACATATTTGAGTTCGAGAGGGTTATTTTATGTCCTCGGTGTGTTTCTGGACTGTGATGAACACACCCTCACCTTCTTCAATGTTGACAAGAATGAAGTCCTGTGGCAATTCTGTCTGCCACCAAGCAAACAGCTGATTCCTTTGCTCAGCCCTGGGGTGGAAGACACAGTGCCTATTTTATTGATAGACATGCAGACAGTGTAAATTAAGAAAAAAAAAACCATGAGGAAACTCAATGAAAATGAAGTTGAAGTAATGTCCTAGATCCTTTGTAAATTAGGCCTACTAGTGATTATTGAAATCAGTTTCTTACATTAAAAACAACAGAGTTCCCTCACCACATGTCCTCACCAACGTGTAGCCAGTGTTGGGAGTAACGCGTTACAAAAGTAACTAATTACTGTAATGCATTACCTTTTGAGTAACGCAGTAATGGTAACGGTAATATGTCCTCGTTACAATGCAAGTAACTTGCACATTACAACGCATTTTTTCACCTAAATTTTGTGTGGATATTTTGTTTTCTTTATACAATGTTCACGGATCACCGCGAAATCAGCTATTGCATCTGATAGCCTACGCCCACGAGGAGATTTTAAAGTTCTACGCAGAACATTGCTTCCTCTTTCACGCTTCGTCTCTCGAAATGGCAGGCTGACAAAGGATGACCGATCCAGAAGATCCAGCTTGCTCGTTTTCAAGATGGGTATATGCCCACTACTTTGACTTCATTGAAAATAAGGACGCCAAGAACATTTAAGTTAAATTGCACACTGTACTTGTAACCCAAACCGCTTTCCACGTCGAAAAACAGTAGCCTACAAACAATTTGACGATTTGAAGAGGTGCCATAGCACCACCAAATTAGTCAGGAAAGGAGGGGATGCATCCCATTCGCACAAGACAGGGACACGGCAGGGTAGGTTATCCGGCGGCGACGTTGCACCCCCCTCACTTTTGTTCAACTAAACATCACTAAAATTGAAATAAATCCATTTCAAATAAAATATTATACGTTCGCCTGTCAAAGTAGTGAAATTGAAAATGCTTGCTAACGTTGCATCACTCTGTAGCCTATCACTGTAAATTCCAGCGCAATAGTGGCATGAATAGAACAAGCTGTTTGCGCAAAGTCGCAAAATATGCTGCCCGCGGTGCTGACTGAGCGCGCGTAAAGAATAGTTCTAGAGTTGTGAGTGAGTGACAAACTGATCTCCGCACGAAGTCACATGATTCAGGCGAGCCACAAGCTTGCAAACTGACTGGCTGGTATCCTCGCAATAATTTTTTTCGCCTATAATTTCGTTCATTGTGCAGTATATAATTCAAAATGGGCCTACTGTAGCAATGCATCTGCTCTTTTATCAATAATAATTTTCAAACTCGTAGTGCAGTGAGGTGGCTTTATGTTTCAGCCAAGTGCAACGGAGCCTGTGCTGCATGCGTCCGTAATAGATTTAAAAAAAACGGCGCTGGTGTACATGGTACGGTGTGGTAAGAAGAGAAAGGATTAATCATTGTATTGGTGAATCAATATTGTATGTGGGTAAGACGCAATTCCTGAAAATGTTGGTTTTCAGTCTGCAGGCTTCCAAAACGACTGGATTGTCACGGTACAGACAGACGCGGACCACAAATGCGTCACGTTTTGGATGTTTATTAAAGTTCAGGGGAAAAGGGGGTTGGGAGAAGGAGGTTTCCAGGGTTCGTGGGGTTACCGGGATGCCAGGGGTTCCAGAGGTTCCTGTGTGTGTGTGCCCCCCCGTCGGCAGATGTGACTCCTATGGAGATGACGGGTGAAGAGTCCGGATGGAAGAATCCTGTGGGGAACACACACACAACAGGGCAGAATGAATAGAGTGCAGCGGTAGGCCTACAGGTCAGGGCAATGCAAAGATCGTAGTCAGTAGGAAGAAGGCTGGTCAGATTTACCAGGGCAGAAGAGTAGTCGTAGTCGGGGACAAAAGGCAGGTCGGGTTTCCAGGTCAGGAGAGCAGAGCAGAGCACAGGCAGGTCCGGGTTCAGGAGTCAGGAGTAGAGCTTAGACAAGCAGGTAAACAGATGCAGGCTTCGCAGACGTTCTGACAAAGGTAGACAGGCCAGGTGAGAGAGCCCATGACAGGATGGCAGGTGAAAGTCATGCCACCTCATAGATTTGCACTGTAGATTGCCAAATCCTTATTTCCAGTAATTTTGGCTAAAGTAACTAAAAGTAATGCAAAAGTAGTGTAATGCCTTACTTTTTAAAAAAAGTAATGTTGTAATGTAAGGCATTACTTTTAAATGACAGTAACATGTAATAAGTAGTGCATTACAGTTTTTGAGTAACTTTCCCAACAGTGCGTGTAGCATTGAAGACAATTGTCCGTCACGATTAGTGAACTAACTGACTAGTATCAGTCTGTGAAGTCGTCCCCTGCAGTCATGGGATTCACAAATGAGCTTTCCCTTGCCAGACTGAGATTTACAAGTTTACTTACCGAAGCCTACAGAGGGATACAGCTGGCAAGAGTCAGGATAACAGATTGCAGCATACCAGCCAAACTGTTAACAGTTTGTGGTTTTAATATTTTCTGATGTTGGGCAGCCTTTATGCCTTTAACATGTGAAAAGTGGAGTGTTGACTTGTTATTGTTCCTGTTTATTGCTGTATGCACACCAATAAATTTACAGAAAATGTGTCTTTGTTTGTAGTGTTTTTCAGTTTACTTTTGTATCGTTTAGACCAGTGTTTCTCAACCTTTTTTTAGGCGAGGCATCCTATCAATTCGTGAAAAATCTCAAGGCACCACATTTTTAAAATGTGTGAAATATCTTTGACTCTAATTTTACAACTGTGTACTATAATTTTGTATTTTTAGTTTTGTTTTAACCTTGGTTTTTAAGGAACATCAAACCTGTCAAGGGACAAAAGATGGAAATTGGCCTCATGGCTATAATCTTGTGTATTTAGCATTTTTGACAACCATGAGGTCATTAAATGTAACCTGCAGAGCTCATAAGACTCATACTGAAGTGTGACCTTGGCATGACACCTCACCCTCTTTGTACTGTAGGTATGCTATGGATGTCACACCATGTAGTGTGTAGTGGCCAGTGCCTGTTTGGTATCTCAAGCTGGGAAGCACATTTATGCTATATATTGAGCTCTCCGCAGCATACTTTATTCATCTATACTTCTCTATACTCTCTCACTCATCTTTCCTTCACTGTTACCATTATATTCTATGGTTTCAAAGCACCATTAATGACATTTTATATCCTTTGACAGTATCTAAAATCAACAGCAAATATTCATCAACAATGCATCAAAGTATAAATTCTAATGGCCAATAAAGGAATAAGTAATTTGAATACACAATATGTTATCAAACAACAAAACAAACAAAACATGTATAAAAGCTATTTCTCAGATATCCTGTCCTTTGGAGTATCACACCAAGGCACAAACAGGTCACACCAAAGTGTCACCATAGGACTTTTACCATCACACCAAAGGACTTTTGAGCTTTTGAGTTAATTTAAAGCCATGTCGTTGCCAAATGAAATACAATTTCACCTTTAGTAAGATGCATTTGCATACATAAACATAAGAAAAAAAAAAATATATATATACAGTATTGTCAAAATGTATTTTATGGCTGTCACACCAAAGGACTACAAAACTAATACATCTTGTGGTAGCAAAACGTAATTGATTGATTGAAGAACTCTGAGAGAAAAAACTAAAATCCACCCTTGCTATTGGCTTCTTAAGGGTCTGAAGTCACAATTTAAGAACAGCTGGAGCTTCAACAATAGATAATTATCCACAGAATTACCCAAAAATGTGATGTCACACCACAGGATATTGTTTTCTGTGACAAAGTTTCATAAGTCCATATGGTCTCAGAAAAACGGGGGGGAAATTAAACATTGCCACTTGCCAAAATAGACACCTTGAAAAACATGCCAGGATTGTTTAGAGAAATGACTGAGCTTTGATTATTTATTTAAAAATGTTATAACATGGAGAACCAGGCTTGCGACAGTCACACCATAGGACAAATGTGGCATTTGACTCAAAATTAAGTATACTTATTTAAACTCTGGTTTTATTACACATTACTTTTTAAGAACATGGACACTAGTTTGATATTTAAAACATTGACAATTTCGAAAGCATGAATTTACTTAATTTTAAGAGCCTGCGACAGCAAAATGTTCACGTACCCTAATAACTGAAAAGAATAAATGATGTGCTAAATGAAACTGGAAGTGTATATATGGCGTGGTGTGTGTGTGTGTGTGTGTGTGTGTGTGTGTGTGTGTGTGTGTGTGTGTGTGTGTGTGTGTGTGTCTGTCTGTCTGTCTGTCTGTCTGTCTGTCTGTCTGTCTGTCTGTCTGTCTGTGGCACACAATAGGATTTCATGTGTACATTTCCAAGCCCCAAAGAACACTTCGAAATTGATTGGCAGTAGTAATTATTGATGGTAGTATTGACTGGCATTAGTAAGTAGTCATAAAAAAAGATGAAATCAATGATTTGCTCATTTTAAGGAAAATGAAATAGTAAACAAATATTACACACTCCACCTTTTCAAGTCAGCCCATTGTACAAGCAGACTGTCCAATGCCAATAAAACAGTTCGTCAATTTGTGTTGCTGCCAGCTCATCATGTGATCACACCCTGCCCAGGCTTCTTTCACCAGAATGATTTTATGACTTTAAAGGTGCAGTGTGTAGGATGGTGGCCAGAGTAGGTATTGCAACTATGCTGCTTATTGAAACTGTGCTACCTATTGCCAAAGTTGATCTTTTCATCAATATTTACTAGATAATAATGTAATATTTACCAGTAAGACCAAAGTACTGTACAGTAAGTTACAGATTACAGTTACAGATAAAAATGCCTCTTTCTGGAAATTCAAAATGGCGGATCATGGAGAAGGTCCCCCTTTGCATGTATGAAAAGTGCAATTTTGAACAAGATCTCCAACTACACTACGATGTGTACAACAGCTGTTTCCTCTGCTCAGCCCAGGAATGTTAGACACAAAACCCATCTCTATTATTCCACCTAAAATGCAGTCAGTGTGAACAAGGAGAAGCGAACTATAAAATAGGATAATGTGAGAATGTGATTCTGTCTCCCTGCCAGCTCATATGCACATATGCACAGATGCACACACTGCCTCAAAACTTTTATTGACATGGGGTGATTATTATGAACTGAGCCTGTGTATTTTGGGGGGCAAAAGCAGCAGGAATGGGGAAATGTTTGTTAACTGTGTGTTTGGCAATGGGGGGCGGGGGGGGGGGGGGGGGGGGGGGGGGGGGGGGGGGGGGGGGGGGGGGGGTTGGTTGGTGTTGTGTTGGTGTGTGTTTCTGCCTTTGTCCATACGATATATACAATATTGAGTGTATACAGTATCATAGAGTGGCCAATTACCGTAACTGCGTAATTATAATGTAAATAACTGAAAAGAATAAATGATGTGCTAAATGAAACTGGAAGTGTATATATGGCGTGGTGTGTGTGCGTGCGTGCGTGCGTGCGTGCGTGCGTGCGTGCGTGCGTGCGTGCGTGCGTGCGTGCGTGCGTGCGTGCGTGCGTGCGTGCGTGCGTGCGTGTGCGTGTGTCTGTGTTGCCATCTCTGTAATAGTCTCTTCTGGAGTTTTCTGTGCTCAGTTCGCGTTGACCCATATGGCTGACTGAGAAGAGCCTGGAACTTCTGCCCTGCGTCATTTTAGTCTACTACTTGCTCTACATATTTATTCGTTTGTAGATTGTTCTTTTTATTTTATTTTATTATTATTTTTAAAAATTATTTAACTATCAGCGGGCCCTCCTGACCAGTTATGCTTAGGGCCTCCAAAACCCTAGCAGCGGCCCTGCACACACACACACACACACACACACATACTTACGCAGTCACAATGTGATGAAGAAAAAAGGTCTTTGACTCTGATCAGAGGGAGGCTTCGCCTTGCTGTGTGTGTGTGTGTGCGTGTGTGTGCGTGTGTGCGTGCGTGCGTGCGTGCGTGCGTGCGTGTGTGTTTGTGTGTTTCCGAGGTCATTTCAGTTTACATTTATGTTGTTTATTGATGGAAATGCTGAGACCTGAAGACTATCATAAGTAAACAAAATAGGTTCTTTCCATTATGCTAACTCCCACTCTCCCTTGTGCTTGTGGCCATGTGATGTTGCAAGACATCATTGATGACAGAAGTTGAATTCAATATCTCGCAGAAGCACAATTCAATAATTTAATAACACTGAGCTGTCTCATGAGTACAGTAGTAGTAATTACATAGTGGATATAATGTGTACAATACTGTGTACATTGGTGACCCAAAAAAATCATGTACATTGCACAATAAAGTTCACGACCCCACAAATAGTGTATAATAATTCAAAGTTGACCCCACAAATCATGTACAATACATTACACAATAATGTGTTCATTCTTGACCCCACAAAATCATGTACATTACACAATAATGTGTACATTACTCACCCCCAGCTGACTGACTGGTGTTATGTCCGATATAAAATAGAGATTGTTATTCTGTTTATTACAATCTGTTTATCTGTTTATTCTGGCCTGAGCCTCCCTTCCCTTGTCCTAACAGACCTAAGCCACTGGGTGGCAGCAGTAAATTGTTAAGTAATATGTATACAGTTGGTTCTTAACCTTTTTGGTCTCAAAGCACCCCCTTACCCAGTGGTGTAGTCTACTTTTTTATGGTGGTATACTGTATATTTGAATTTTTTTTTAAGTGAGTAGGCCTATACTGTATATATTTGTGCTATTCAAAACAATGGATCAATCAATTTTAAGTGGGTATACTGAAATTCCTGAAATTTAGAGGTGGGTATACTCCGTATACCCACGTTCTACGTAGACTAAATCACTGCCTTTACCTGTGCCCAAGACAAGCCGTGCACCCCCAACCCAAACTTGTACATGTTTATACGCACTGCAAAATGATTTAAACAATTAATGACAATGATAGCCTACTTGCTTGAGACATTAATCAATACCTTATTTGCCGGACTTTACATGGGGACCAAAAACATGTTTTAATTACCTCCGCCAAGGTTATGTGATCGCCTGGGTTTGCGTGCTGTGTGTATTCGTCCCCTAGACCTTGTGTTCGCATGCTATTTCACAGCCTGCCACAAGGTGGCCCGCGGTGAGCACAGAGCATCATCGAACATTCCACACCGGTCTGCCTGTGGCCCACTGTGAGCACTGAGCACCAGCGAATATTCGGGTGTGCCTACAAGTGCATTTCACCTAAAATGTTGCTCATCAGCAGGCATTTCATACAATCCTGTCAAAATAGGCTAATTACTGCCAAAAATGTGGAATTTGTGATTATGTAAGTTCGTTTAGGTTGATAGGCCTAATGCTGTCGAGTAAATTACCGTTGCCAAAAATATGGAATATAATTGGCCTATTTTAAGTCCACAATGCTGTTGAGAGATGGTCAGTGACCCCGCAGATCGTTTAGGTTCGCAATGCTGCCGAATTACTAGAGATGGGATTTATTGCTCTTTGACGGGATTCGGATCATAGTGTCTCGTTCCTTTCAGAGAGCCGTTCAAAAAACTGTCTCTTTTTTAATTTTTTATTCAATGTTAAGCAGAGCCGGCGGGCCCATAACGCTCACTACGCTCTCTGCGTAGGGCCTCGCGTTGCCCATGACGTCACTTACGTTGAGGTTAAAAAATGTCAATGTCTGCTGTCAATGTCTTACTGCTGTTTCGAAAGCTGTAGTAGCTGCCTAGTTGAGAAACATCAGCTGACTTCTACCCCGAGAAACGTGAGTGCAATCGAATCAACAGAGAAGATGAGATAGGAATGGGTGCCGTGTGTGTGTGTGCGTGTGCTTGCGCCGCCCGCCCAGAGGAGAGGAAAGGGACGGGTCACGCGTCTCTGTGTTAAGATGTGTGCGGGATTCACGCTGAGATTATGATCTGTCTATCTCCCGAATATTGCATTGAATAATTTACTCAGTAGTAGTCCTCCATCAAGTCGGTTACTCTAATCAGCTCGCCAAAACAATGAAAGTCTTGTGTGGGTATCGTGCACCAGCCCCGCTTGCAGAGGGAGATGGAGAGTGATCAACAAACTTTTAACAGCGAAATACGACGCAATATGCTAAACTCCGCTTGGGACGTTAACTTTGTGAGGATAAATGCAACCTGTTTATTTAACTCCTGCTGGCGAGAGAAAACTTGTGCGCGCAGTGTATTACCTTCCTCACCTACTTTAAGTAGGCTACTTTCACATTACCACCACGTCTCACATGTGCAAGCCTTATGTCTTTTGATGTGCAAGCCTGGCCTCCAATATCTAATTTAGGATACTCTTAGGCAACACCTGTGCTAATAATGAAAGGAAATGTATTTTGTTGGCATCCAGTCTAGTTTGTGTCATTTCTAAATTAATGGGAACCTTTATGGAGAGACAATGTTCTTTAGATTAGGCCTACTAAGGACTTGTATGCCACATTGTGAAACTCCCATGGTACCAACGCCATTTTTTAACCTTTGTGGGTAATAATTTAATATAATAATAATAATTTCATTCATGTATATCCACGTGTGAGTCAGTTTATCAGGCCGGAATTGTAATCTGGGTTAGGTCTAAGGTCTGAAAAACTCGCCTATGGCTGGCCAAATATATACTTGCTGGAAAAAAGGGGGGGGGGGGGGGGGGATCTGGATGACTTGATTTTTTTTATAGTTAGGGGGGCCCCTGGCATATTTTTGCTTAGGGCCCCACAGAGGTCAGAACCGGCTCTGATGTTAAGAGTGTAAAATTTTCACTCCACCTCTAGTTAATTTTGTCCAAACAACAACTGATTAGGCCTATCGCTTCTAAAGACCGTTTCAGACAATTGTGTTTTTATCCCAAATTTGAGTACTCACGTGAAGGTCACGTGCTTAAAATTAATGAAAAATGAACGAAAATCCGGTGGCTCCCCCAGCTGTGATCCGGTTCCCATCGTTCACTTCTGGGAAGAAGAAAAGAACCGACTCGTTCACGAACGACACATCTCTACGAATTACTACCGTTGCCAAAAAAAATGGAATTTGACATCAATTCATCACACCCCCTTTGCTACATCTCAAGTTGTTTGCGAGATGGACAGGGATCAGAAAGCCCGACAGCATGCATAATGGAGCCTAGGCTGCTGCCCGAACACCGGCGAATAGGCTGTTCCACACTGTGCCTGCGCCATTCTCAGAAGGCTAAGGAACAGGAAGGGACTCTCTCCTCTGCCGCCAGCTCCAACATTCAGTTGCATTTCACCTAAAAAGTTGCTCATCAACAGGCAGCCAATAGGCTATAGTCCACCCTCATTATTAAAGTTTACAAACAATCCAAACAAATTACCGCTGCCAAAAATATGTGTGAAGTGGAAGTTCACAATGCTGTTGCAAGATAGGCAGTAGGGTAGACCTAACCCCCGCAGATCGTTTAGGTTGACAATGCTGTCGAATTAATAACAGTTGCCAAAAAAATATGTATTTGTGACTGTACGCTAAGTTCACAGTGCTGGTTAAATTCATTACACCCCCTTCGCTATATTTTAACTTAACCCCAAGTTGTTTCCGAGATGGACATGGACCAGACAGCCCGACAGTATGATGCCCGTGCAGATTAACAACAGTGAATAGGCTTATGATTTTCAATGAGGAATGCGGGGAAGGAAATGTCGCTTCAGCCGTCATCGCCAAGACCAACCAGTGGCCCATTAAGGATGCCTATATCCTCGTAGGCAAAAAAATTAGGCCTAACCGTGTGGTTTTGAATATAAAAGAGACAGATATAATTTGCTTCCAACTTCACCGTTCAATTCTCTGAACACACTAATGTGTAAACCTGCATAAATGACACCAAATTATGACACAAATCTCCTATGTGTCTAAAAACAAAATGAACTTCCTTGGCGGAGGTCTGCACACTCTGGGTGCATTTCTAGTTTGGTTTTCATTTGGTCTGATTATAATGTTCCCAAGCAGAACTTTGGTCACAACCTCTACACAAACATTCTGCGCACCCCCTGAAATCTTTGGCGCAGCCCAAGGGGGTGCCCGCACCCAGGTTAAGAACCACTGGTGTATACAGTATGTAAATTGTGGAAGATTGTACTAGGACATGAAAAGATTGATGGAAATGCTTATTGCCCAATATGATGGGGGTATTTGAGGTGCTGATGATTTAATGAGATGACAGTTGGACCGGACAACACATTATGACACTTAGACTACACAGTAAAAAAAGAATGCTGTTTTAAGTCAATACGTAGAGAGTGCTCTGGTACCAAATACATTCTTCTAGAAGATGTTATATCGACTCTCTAAGGGTAACACTGTATTTTTTTACTCTGTGAAGTAGCATCATATCTGAGGCTAAATGCACAGAGAGCAGGCAGCGTTGAGACCTGAAGACTATCATAAGTAAAGAAAATAGGTTCTTTCCATTATGCTAACTCCTTTTCTCCCTTGTGCTTGTGGCCACGTGATGTCGCAAGACATCTTTGATGACAGAAGTTGAATTCAATATCTCGCAGAAGCACAATTCGAAGGTAATTTTGTCATTTGCAATCGGGATGTTGTCCCATAAAATTTGTGCTAGGTTGACAGCAGGGAAACGTTATTGTTTTTGTATTTTGTGAGGCTTGGTGGCAACAAAGCGCGAGAGTTAGGATTCACGGGTGCAGGAGACAAGCAGACAGTGACTAGACCAAAATAGGGTGTTGGAGACAGAGGAGTTAGGATACACTAGAGTGGGATGTAGGAGACAAGCAGACAGTGACTAGACCAGAGTAGGGTGTTGGAGAGAGTGGAGTTAGGGTAATTGAATGTACCCTAGGCCTAGACTATTCCAGAGTAGGGTGTTGGAGAGAGTGGAGTTAGCATAATGGAATGTACTCTTAAACCTCATTCACACACGTTGCTGCTAGTTACTCGCTCAGTAGACACGACACAATACAGTAGAATGTCTATTTGTTCCAGCAAGACGAGGAGGCAAGTGGGCGAGGAGTGTTCAAGCCATGTGATATGGGCGGATTCCAAGTTGAAAATATAAAGTAAGCGAGGAACCAATTGGAATACAGAGTTCGGTACTTCTTGCTTGTGCATTGGCAGTTAAAGCTGCGGGAACGTTTAGCGAACGTTCCATGAGAGAGTGGCAAGTATTGTATGTGAACCCGGCTTTACACTAGACCAAAATAGGGTGTAGGAGAGCGGGGAGTTAGGATAATGGAACGTACCCTTAGACTAGAACAGAGTAGGGTGTAGGAGAGCGGGGAGTTAGGATAATGGAACGTACCCTTAGACTAGAACAGAGTAGGGCAGGGGTACTCAATTAAAAGTCCCCGAGGGCCAGTTTTTCAAAATTCCTCCCAATAAAGGGCCGGGCCGGGCTGGGCCGACACGACTCCCCCCCCCCAAAAAAAAATAAATAAATAAATAAATAAATAAAATAAAACATGATAAGTCCTTTGTAAGCACAATACACACACACTCACACCCACAGCAGATATTTAGTTTCTAGTGACAGGATGGGAGAACATTTCTCTCATAAAGGGCCTGCATTGTGGGGTGAGGTGCCTGCCTTGCTCTCATTGCCACCCACCCTTCAGTATTTTTTTTAAATGACATAAGATTATCTGTTAGCCTATATTTGCAGACTACGTTCATAAAGATTTATTTCTTAGTGAGAAAACCAATAAGCCTGAAGATAACACTTTTCAAACACATGTTGTTTATTATGACTTTGTTTATGCAGCTCTCACATGCATAATGAGAATCAGAGGCAATAATGGACCCAACAAAGAGGACACATAGATAGGAGAACACCAGGTTTTGTCAACAAGAAAATGGCACATTTGATGCCATGGTGATTAAATGCAAAAGCCAATAATAAATTGTCAAGTTGCTCATAACTTTGTTTGCAGTCTTATGAGGGTCTTTGCATTCCAAACTAACTATTTGGGGACTGTTTAACCCTCTAGCTACCAGAATTTTTTTTGAATAGGCCGGAATCCTACCAGGAATTCTAAGGAAAAATTGACATTTTGGTCATATTCTAAATAATGTCAAATAACTTGAAAAGAAATGAAAAGTGTCAATTACAAGTTACTTTCAACACACACAAAACACACTTTCAAATGGTATATCATTTATGGATAATTAATTGTTCAGTATTCCCATAGAGTGCCTTTGATGTGGATTAAATGATAAAAAATGTGATAAAAATCCGATATTATATAGGCCTATCTATCTATATATCTATATATTTAGGCCTATCTATCTATCTATCGATCTCTCTATCCATCTATCTATCTATCCTTCCGTCTATCCATCCATCCATGCAGGGTCAAAGTTGAACAATGATCATGTGACGACAACAAATGTCGTTCACCCAAAAGTCCTGTTTTCAAGCGGTTTCAAGCGGTATAACTGTAATGGACTACACTAGCTAATAATGTTTGAACTAAACCATGCCAAAGACGTGTAAGGATAACCGTAGAAGTGTCTGCGATAGCAGACAGGACATGAATGGAGCTCTAGGAAGTTTCCCCTCCCAATTTGGCACAGGTAAGACGCGCCAGGCATCACCGACTTTGACCGGAATTGAAGTGCTACAAACACCACGTTGGTAGGCTATTATTGCAAGTTAGCATTCAACAACGTCTTCGCGCACATTTTTATGAAGGACAACGTGGAGTAGTAACAGTCCTTGACTGCTTTGCCAAAGCTGACACGCAAAATGAGTAGCCAATTGTTCCATGCTGCGCTTCCTTCACGACGCGCCTGTTACGCAGAGCTGTCGCTGTAAGCTGTTCGAGGAAACTAAGATGGTTAGACATAGGGGTGGGCGATATGGCAAAAATGTTGTATCACGATTTTTTAACATGAAATCACGATATCGATTTTTTATCACGATCTTCCATCCAAAAAATAAAAACAACAAAAAACAACTTTCATATACTTGCAATTTGTAATTTGCAGTCAATAAAATGTTAACACACTGATGATACTCTCATAAAGTGTACAAGTGGAATACAATAATGTAAAGAATAAAGTGAAGACAACAACACAAGTGAGAAAACGTCACTCTGATACTGATAATAAACATCTTCACTGCAAGACGATCTATACGATTTCTCCACTTTGGCAGATTCGAGACGATATTTTACTCAATATCGCGATTCACGATATAATATCGTCATATCGCCCACCCCTAGTTGGATACCAACATATGGTTTGACTCTTAAAACACACCGAAGACAGTTTACATTTTTAATATGTAGCGTGTAGACATCGGCTGGACAGTTGTGTTTGCTATTTAGGACCATGGCAGAACTCATCACAGTTGAACACCATCTCATAAGCCTAATAAAACAACATGATCTAAAAATAGCCTAAATAGTCATACACATGTGCTGTTGACCATGAAAATAGATCGAAGAGGGTTGGAAGTTTTCATATTTAGTGTATATTGGTTGTAGAAACAGAATGGTTGTGTTTGTAGCCATCCAATCTCGGACGGCCGTCATTTGAATTAACGGCAGATTGCCAAATCGCATAAAGCGGCGCATCTCGTAATAAAATCTAAAATACTGAAAAATAATATAATATAAACATATAGTTTTTATACTGAAAGTATATCGAGGAGGGTCTGTAATATTGAGCTAAAGTGTTTGAAAGCTGGAAAAACTGCATGATGACGGCCGTTCAGCTGTATTTTCATATGAAAATATTCCGGCCGGCCGCGGCCGTTCTGGTACAGATCCAGCCGGACGTTCACGGCCGTTATGGTAGCTAGAGGGTTAAAAGTGTGAAAAGTTTATTAAGCAATTCGTTTTTAATAGGCTACCAGAGCTCAAACACAGTTTGCCTTCATTTGTGTTAGCAACTAGCTACAGCTACTGCTAAACCAATTCGAAGTCCTAACACACTGTTTGCAATCAAATGTGGACCATTACTTTCAAAAACGATGCATAGAGAACTTTGTGAATAATTTATTTACAGGCTCTGATACAGTCCTTCCCTTGTAGTCTACCTCACAACCTCTAATGCCAGCGTCGTAGGTGCTTCTGTCCGGAGCCTGCAGCTGAGGGGGCGGGGCACGGCACGCTTCTTCATTGCGTCTGTGGCGCGATTTCAAAATAAGAGCCGACAGCGCGATCGGATCAAAAAAAATATATATATATATATTTTTTTTTTTTTTTTAAATTTTTCTAAATTATTCGAGAGCCAAAAATAGATGTCCCGCGAGCCATTGAGCCGCTATTTGAGTATGGGGGGAGTAGGGTGTAGGAGACATGGGTCAAGGATCTAGTGCACAAGGTGTCAAGTCCTCAGG
>NW_026945825.1:17500-30499 GCF_034702125.1 Engraulis encrasicolus | reverse complement strand
GGGGGGTGGGGGGGGCCATTAGTCGATTGAAGTGGGAGGGAGAGTCAACTGCCAAGTTTACAAATGCAAGAGCACACTGGCAAAATCGGTTTAAATTAAGTGCTTACATGGGTAGTGTCCTTGTTTAATTGTTTATATGGACATTTTAAACTCCCTAATACAAATCGGTTTAAATATTTAGACAGAGAGGGTATTCGAGAGCTGGCCATCTGTGTGTGTATGTGTGTGTGTGTGTGTGTGTGTGTGTGTGTGTGTGTGTGTGTGTGTGTGTGTGTGTGTGCATGAGGTGGTCATCAGAGAGTGTATGGAAGACCCTCCCTGAGTGCCACCTGTGGAGTTGCTGTGTGCCTTATCTGACACCACATCCACCAACCAATCAGGGACGGGCAACACTTCAAGGCAACCAATAGGAATAAAGAACAAATCTACAATTAACCCAGTCTGCATGCCTGGTCCACCCACCCAAAATGAGCAGGCAGAGCATTAGTAGAGAATCTTTAAGTATATAGAGATATGGCAACAAAATAGGTTGCTATGGGCACCTAACATGACCAGGTTCCGGTCTGCCTAAAGGGGCATGTCATAATACTCCTAGAATTGAATAGAACAGTCCTTAGGTCTGCCTAAAGGGGGATTTCCCCCCCCCCCCTTGCAATAATAGAACCCGGAAACAATGGGCCAATGGAACCTCTCTCTCTCTACTCTCTCTGGTATTAGTATTACTAGAGTATTAGTAGTGGAAAATGAGCGAATCTACTGAAAAGCAGCTGTTAACAGTGAAATGGCAAACGTAATTTACCATCGCTTTAATACTTCTGCAAGGCACATTCTTCAAACGATAAAGTGTTTGCTTTAATGATGAAAAACGAATGTGGAGGTAAGACCCTGTATCTTGTTTAAAGTTTGTCCATAGTATTTTATCCTTATTGTTTAGACATTTGGGATACATCTCTTGCGAACCATAGCTGGAATTTCCACAACAACATCACTGTCATCATTGTCCTGTGAAGGTTTGTATGGGGGGGATGACTATGAACTACAAACTGACTACAAATGCTCAACACATCATCAATTAAAACCCACGGTCGCAGCTGATCTATGACAACCTAGTTTCTTCTCGTTTTTCTCCTAAAAGCTCTGTCTGAAACTTACAACTACAAACAACTGATTCGATGTAGTATTACTTTAGCGCTACCTTGTTATCACTCTTACAACAACATAAGCACATAGGCTAACCTCCCCACCATCCAAATAGATTTTTGCTTTCCACCAGGCTAGCCTACATAACTTTTTTTTTTTTTTTTTTTTTTTCGCGCCGAGCCCTACTCGGCTTTAGTTTCACCTCACCTCATAGTCAATTTTGCAACACTACACCAACTATCTCGCAAAAATAACCTTTTCTGCTGCATCCGCAGACCTAATTATGGCCAACTCTACCTGCGCCTGCAGTGATCTAGCTAATGCTAATGAAAGACTAGCCAAAGCCAACATGACGATTGAAACACTTAGACGTGACATTCGCCGGCTACAATGCGAGGTAGTCATAAAATCCCATAACACCACGTTGAAACACCAAACCAGTAATACTAGCGCCAACCTAACTACACTATCTTTTTTCCCCAGCCACAGCAAACACCAGCCGAAGTCCCCCCCGAATCCACCGTGCTCCACTCCCGCGCGTCGTAGCTGGACGGAGGTGGTTAACGGCGGCAGGGGAGTACTGCAGAAATGTTCACCACCTCTAGTGACTAGCAATCGTTTTTCTGTACTTGACTCAGTCATCGATGCAGAAACTGACCCTGTCCCCCCCTCCCACCAGGTGCCCAAGCCTCTACCACAAAGAGTGCGACCCAGAAGCCGCCGGACCCTCGCTACCCCCAGGCAAATCACCCGAGAGCAGCCTGCCCATTCAGAACCCCGGCGACCATCAACAGTCCTCATAGGATCTTCGATGGTTCGCCACGTAACCCTACGAAACGCCCAGACGTGGTGCCTACCTGGAGCTCTCGTAGCCGATGTCCAGTCGAATGTGCCGGACGCGCTGTCACAGTATCCTACTGCCACAACTCTCATCGTCCACGCAGGCTCCAATGACATCCGGCTGCAGCAGTCTAAAAAACTTGAGTCCGATTTCCTCTCCCTTATTAATACCCTTAGCAGCACTGGAAAAAAATACGCTATCTCAGGCCCCATCCCCTCTGTTTGTTTCTCTGCCTTCCAGTTCTCCCGAATCCGCCAACTGCACGTCTGGCTGATGAGACACTGCCGCCAAGAAGCCATTCCCTACGTTGACAACTTCTCCGCTTTCTGGAACCGCCGAAACCTCTTCGCACGAGATGGAAGGCACTTAAACAGATCTGGCGCTCGTCTCCTCGCGACCAACCTAGAGCTGACCCTCGAAGCCCATCGGTCCTTGGATTGACTAACAGGTGTTTCAAATCCAAAGCACTACACCAATTTAGACACTGCGTGCCCAATAGAGAGTTCCCCACTAGCTATCCACGCTGTCACTACCCGTAGGAAAGCTCGCAGATATAGACCCTCCGGTTGTGTACACAACAACCTAATTACGATTGCACCTGAACGCATAAACAATAGCTCTACTACTTTGAATGTTAATGCTGCATTACTTAACGTGCAGTCCTTGACCAACAAAAGCTTCGTAGTAAACCAGCTGGTCTCGGACAAAAACATAAGCTTTATGTTCCTTACCGAAACATGGCTTAAAGACGACGGGGCTGCTACTTTTATTGAGGCTTGCCCTTCCGATTACAAATTCCTTCACGCCCCGAGACCAAAGAAACGAGGCGGAGGCGTAGCCATACTTTTCTCCAACAAATTTAATTGTACTAAGATGAATCTGGGCTCTTTCTCTTCATTTGAATACTTGGCAATGAGGGTCCAAGCAAACCTCAAACTGATCATTATTGTTCTGTACCGTCCACCGAAATTCTCTTCGTCATTTCTATCTGATTTCTCCGCCTTCATGTCGGACGTACTTACTAACTATGACAAAGCAATAATTGCTGGCGACTTTAATATCCACGTAAATAAATCAGATGACGCAATAGCCAAGTCTTTCTTAGACACATTAAATGGATTCGGTCTCGTCCAGAATGTTACAGAACAGCCTACCCATCGAAAAGGCAACACACTTGACCTTGTTATTTCACATGCACTTGATATCAACAATATATCGGTCACGGACGTCGGCCTCTCCGACCACCACTGTGTGTTTTTTGATTTTGACATTTCAACACAAATTAGCACACCCAACAATGTAATTCACAGACGACGCATTAATGCCTCTGCTGAGCTTAAGATTTCAGACCTCATCAAATCAGGTGACCTACTAAATGGTCACTGCACACCTGATGAAATGGTTGATAGCTTCAACAACAACTTAAGAGGAATTCTAGATAACATAGCTCCAATTAGAACGACGACAAGAACCAGAGCTAGGTATTCACCTTGGATGAATGACTCACTTAGAGCCTTAAAAAGAAAATGCAGAGTAACCGAGCGTCTTTGGAGGAAAACTAAATTAGAAGTCCACAGACAATCCCTTAGGGATGAGATCTCCTCCTACAATAATGCGGTACGCTCAGAGAGAAAAGCATATTTTTTCCAAAATCATAACAGACAACCAGCATAATGCGAAAGTTCTTTTTTCCACTATTGACCACCTGCTTAATCCAACACATAGCAATAACAACCTAAATGCAGCATCACATGCCAAGTGCGAGGAATTTGCTAGATTTTTTAATAAAAAGATTGCCGACATTAGAGAAGGCATCCAAGGTGGAAACGCAGCAACCTCTGTCGCCCACTCAGGCGATACACCGAGGGGAGGGTTAAACCCCCTAGGAGACCTGAGAGCTTCCAAAAGTTTTGTCCAATTACAGAGGACGACCTCTGTAAAATAGTCAGGGAAAGTAAGCAGTCTACCTGCAGCCTTGACGCGATCCCCACATATCTGCTAAAAAACGTACTTGGTTGCTTAGCAGCACCTTTACTGCAAATTGTTAACACCTCTATGCTTACAGGCATTTTTCCAAGCTCATTCAAAACAGCCATGGTAAAGCCACTCCTAAAAAAGACAAATTTAGATCAGAATTCTTTAAACAACTACACACCAGGGCTTAACACTAACACACGCCAGGTAGCCAAATGCGGGTGAATATCGGCGTTGGCTAGTAGATACCGAAGGTTCACTAGCCATTCTGGCGTGTCCGTTACTATTCTGAATGATGAGGCAACGCATTTTGTAGTTTTTTTTCCTCGGACCGTCTATGCTACAAAAGCAATACAATGCGATTTCGCGAGCCTACAATACCCATGAAGCACCGGTGTCACGTGTCACCTGTGTGTCACGCATGCCAAGAATCTGATAGAACGACTAGTCTTGCGAAGAGGAGTGGCAACGAGCTACCGGCATATCAGCGTACGTTTGGAAATGTCACTGAAAACCTTGTGAAAATAAAGTAGCGAAGTTCATCTCAACTGACGTGTTTTGCGATCTCTCATTAGTTCAATACTTAGTAGTAGTGGATATTAAAATGACCAAGGCGAGAGGAAAACACGCCAGCCTGTCTTGTGAAAGTCTCGAGACTAAAGCGCAGTGATAAGACAAGGACACATGCGGTATTAATAATGTTCGGTTTAATTTTTTTTCTGATTTGCCTGTATGTCTTCATACCTTAATATTCCTCCATGTTTCTTGTGCTGTTGTTCCCGACTGTCAAACCGGGCTTCCAGACTGCAATAAAGCACATCCCTTGCCCGTTTCGCCTTGCGTCCGTTTATTTAAACAACTCAATATTAAACGAAATGAAAGGAAGTCGTAGCCCCTCCTGTAGGCATAGTTACCGCGTCTGTGTGCGCTTTTTAGTGGATACTATAAGAAAATATTCCAGAAGAGGTGTTATTCCACATCCATGACCGAGGAGAGGCGAACTTGGCAATGACTTCTGCTATCTACTTTGCGCATCACAGATTGGCCTATATGATATGAAGAAAGTGCCTTTCAGATCAAAGGCGAAAATATTTTGCTCTCGTGTAGCTTACATTTGTGCCCTTCCACAACACTGTGCTTGGTGTTTCTGCATGGTCAATATAGCCTATGCCGGCCAATTCCTCAGATCAGTAAATCTGTTCTTTCTATAGCATGCATGCATGGACCAGTTAATAGGCCTAACAATTATAGGCTAATTATTAAGCCCTATATTATATTATATTATATTATATTATATTATATTATATTATATTATATTATATTATATTATATTAGGCCTATATTATATTAGCCTACATTACATTATTACAGCCTATTATATAATTCTTTAAAGCTGCTATGATGGTTAAGAAAATTATGGCTAGTGAAAAGGCCCAATGGCTAGTGAGTCAGGAAAACCACTAGCCAAAATGGCTGGTAAGCGAAAAAGTTAGTGTCAAGCACTGCTACAGACCTATATCAAACCTCCCCTTTATAAGCAAGGTACTAGAAAAAGTTGTATTTAAACAGCTTAATCAACATCTGGCTGGGAATGATATCTTGGAAAAATTCCAATCAGGCTTTAGAGCCAACCATAGCACCGAAACAGCACTAACCAAAATAATAAGTGATCTTAGGCTCAACACTGCCGCAAACAAAGTTTCAGCACTTATCCTCCTCGACCTCAGTGCCGCCTTTGACACGATAGACCACAACATACTAATTGACCGCCTTGAATCTTGGGTAGGCTTGTCCGGTCACGTCTTAGAGTGGTTCAAAACATATATTACAGGAAGACAGTTTTTTGTCACCATCGGAGAATACGTCTCCAACAAGTATGATGTGCCTTTTGGAGTTGCTCAGGGTAGTTGCTTGGGCCCTCTCCTCTTCTCTCTCTATATGTTGCCCCTGGGCTCCATCATCAGAGAGCACAATGTTGATTTTCATAGCTATGCCGATGACACTCAACTATATATCTCTGTCGAGCCTAGCCAAACCACTGCCATTCATGCCTTGACTAAATGCATGTCTGCCATTACAGATTGGATGAACAGTAACTTCCTAAAATTAAATGAAGATAAAACTGAAGTGTTGCTCATTGGGCCTAAGAAAAAACGTGCAAAACTCCACTCAAGCCTAGGTGACCTAAGCATACACATTAAAGATAAGGTTACTAGCCTAGGTGTGGTCATAGACTCGGATTTGAGCTTTGAGCCTCACATCAACAAGATAACAAAATCTGCTTTTTTCCATCTTAGAAATGTCAACAAAGTGCGCGGCTTGGCCCCCCGACAAGACGCTGAGAAACTTATTCATGCCTTTGTCACCAGTAGGATAGACTACTGCAATGCTCTTTTCTCCGGTCTCCCAAAAAAATTAATTGACAAATTGCAACTCATTCAAAATTCTGCGGCAAGAATCCTAACAAGAACCAGAATGAGAGAGCACATCTCTCCTGTCTTGGCAGACCTGCACTGGTTACCTGTCTCATACAGAATCGACTTTAAGATTCTGCTCACAGTATTTAAAGCATTAAATGGACTTGCCCCTAGCTATATCTCAGACATGCTCTCTTTTTATGCCCCTGCTCGAGCTCTCAGGTCCACTGATGCCAAGCTGCTAAGGACCCCCACCCCCCCGCAGAAGAAGATCGGCGACGCCGCGTTTGCCTGCTATGCGCCCAAGAGATGGAACGCCCTCCCCATCGAGATCCGATCAGCCACCTCCGTCGACTCCTTTAAGAAGCAGCTGAAGACCCACCTCTTCATCCTTGCCAACTCCTAGCTGCCAAGGCGTCATAGTGTCCCAGCCGCCGCAGCGCCCTTACTACTCGCAATCCAGCCCTGGCAGGGGGCTCCCCTAGGTGGCCGCTGGTCTCTGCCTGAGGTTTCTTCCTGACTACAGGGGGTCTTTTTTCTCAGACCTCACTGAGCTTTTTTTCCCCCTCACAAACTATGAATCAAGCGAAAGGGAGTTTTTCCTCACCCCTGATGCCACCAGGGGCCGCACCTGAGCGCCCAATCTCTGTGTGACTATCTATGACTTATGATAGGCCCAGCCACTATGGACCTTACACATCTAAGAATCCTGGTCCTAACCTACGTTGACCTTATGACTCTACATTCTCTGTCTATCTCTTCTTCCTCTGCCTTCCTGCTTTTTCTGCCTCTCCTCTATACCTCTCCTTTTAAATCTATCTCTAACAATGTTTTTTCCCATTTGTTAAGCACTTTGAGTTACATGCCTTGTATGACACAGTGCTATACAAATACAATTATTATTAAATTATTATTATAACCTCCACATTCCTTTTCTACTGAGAAAATGAAAACAATATAATTTGTGAGTGATTTTTGGATGCGCTGTAAGGATGATACATGAGGGTTGATATTTCTCTGCTAACAGCTGCCATTCATCATTACCATTCCTTCGAATCTGCTCGTATTCCCCTACGAATACTCGGCCCGCTCATTTTGGGTGGGCGGGCCAGACGTGCGATCAATGACATAAATGGGAGGGATGAGTAGAGAGATAGAGGTGTGTGTGTGTGTGTTGTTCCTCACCTCTCTGACGTACTGGTTCCCGTCCCCAAAGCAGAGCAGCAGGTGAGGCAGCACGTGGACCACGTAGGGCTCAAACAGCTTCCCCAGCATGTTACACAGCATCTCAAAGGCAAACAGAGCCCCTACACACACACACACACACACACACACACACACACACACACACACACACACACACACACACACCACACACACACACACACACACACACACACACACACACACACACACACACAGACAGACAGACAGACAGACAGATAGACAGACAGACACACGTTATAGTCACCACCTAGGGCTAAAAAATCACAACTTAGGTCATCAGTGTGTGTTCAGGTAGTCATCAGTGTGTGTGTGTGTGTGTGTGTGTGTGTGTGTGTGTGTGTGCATGAGGTGGTCATCAGAGTGTGTGTGTGTGTGTGTGTGTGTGTGTGTGTGTGTGTGTGTGTGTGTGTGTGTGTGTGTGTGTGTGTGTGTGTGTGTGTGTGTGTGTGTGTACATGAGGTGGTCATCAGAGAGTGTATGGAAGACCCTCCCTGAGTGCCACCTGTGGAGTTGCTGTGTGCCTTATCTGACACCACATCCACCAACCAATCAGGGACGGGCAACACTTCAAGGCAACCAATAGGAATAGATGGCTTATATATTTTGCATATTTTATGAGTGTGTGTGTATGCGTGTGTGCCAGTGTGTGTGTGTGTGTGTGTGTGTGTGTGTGTGTGTGTGTGTGTGTGTGTGTGTGTGTGTGTGTGTGTGGTACCCTCTCTCCTCCTGAAGTTCTTCTTGTCCTGGATAGCGTGTGTGTGTGTGTGTGTGTGTGTGTGTGTGTGTACCCTCTCTCCTCCTGAAGTTCTTCTTGTCCTGAATGGCGTCGGTGAGGGTGGTCATGATGTCTTGCTGTTTGAGGGACAGGATTCCGAGCCCCTTGACCAATCCGGCGAGGCCGTAGGCGGCACCCTTGCGCTCGGCGTACTTGTCGCTCTCCAGTAGGAGTTCTAGAAGCTTCCGCACCATTCCGCCCGCGTCCTCGCGGATCGCCGGCACCAGCGGGGGCAGGCAGCTGGCCACAGACTCCTGAACCTAAAGGTCAAAGGTCAGAGAGCAAAGGTTAATCAATAGATACACACTCCTGAACCTACAGGGCAAAGGTTAATCAATAGATATAGACTCCTGAACCTAAAGGTCAAAGGTCAGAGGGCAAAGGTTAATCAATGGGTGGATTCCGATATGCGGCGTCTCGTCCTCAGTCTGTGCTTTTGACCTCACCTTTCGCGAACACCTCAGTGGAGAAAACAATTAAATTTCCCAGCTTTCAGCCACAAAGGTTAATCAACAGATACACACTCCTGAACCTAAAGGTCAAAGGGCAGAGGGCAAAGGTTAATCAACAGATACACACTCCTGAACCTGCAGGTCAAAGGGCAGAGGGCAAAGGTTAATCAATAGATATAGACTCCTGAACCTAAAGGTCAAAGGTCAGAGGGCAAAGGTTAATCAATAGATACAGACTCCTGAACCTACAGGGCAAAGGTCAGAGGGCAAATGTTAATCAATAGATACATACTCCTGAACCTACAGGTCAAAGGTCGGAGGGCAAAGGTTAATCAATGGGTGGATTCCGATATGCGGCGTCTCGTCCTCAGTCTGTGCTTTTGACCTCACCTTTCGCGAACACCTCAGTGGAGAAAACAATTAAATTTCCCAGCTTTCAGCCACGACAACTTTTGGGGGACTGTTCTTCATTCACCACCCCATTTGCAAATGAGGAAATGACACTGACAATGACATCTTTTCAAGATACTGAAACAATTATGTTGTCTGCACACTGAGTGGATACATGTGGTACCTAAGTCTCCAAAGAGGCTCTCGTTTGCTCGCTCGCTCGTTCATGCACGCACGCAGGCACGCAGGCACGCACACACACACACTATCTCCCCGTGCCTGTTGTGATGGTGTGGAGAGTGCGTTGATGAGTTTGGCGATGATGGGTTTGACTTTGTGTGAGGCACTTGGACAAGAACGACCCCACACACACACTCTCTACCTCTCGCTGTCTCTCACACACACACACGTACACACACACACAAACACACAGACACACACACCCCCTCCCCCTCCCTCTCTCCCCTTACCTGTTGTGAAGGTGTGGAGAGTGCGTTGATGAGCTTGGCGACGATGGGTTTGACCTTGGGGTCGTTCTTGTCCAGATGTTTGGCGAGGGAGCCCATGAGGATGACGACGCTCTGGCGCACCGAGTCGTAGCTGGCGTCCTGCGGCGCCTCCTTCAGGAACTCCTCAAACACCGGCAGCAGACAACTCACATTGTCCTGCAACACACACACACACACACACACACACACACACACACACACACAGGGAGAGAGAAAGGCACGAGCACACACACACACACACACACAGAAACACATACACACACACACACACACACACACACAGGGAGAGAAACACATACACACACACACGGAGACAGAAACACGCACGCACAAGCACACACACACACACATACACACACACATACACGCACACACACACACACGTGAGAAAAACAAATACAGAAACAGACACACAGACAAAGCATTCTGGTTACTTCTCCTTGCCGTAATCATCAATACAGAAATGTTATTGTTCAAAAATGTGTGTGTGTGTGTGTGTGTGCATGAGGTGGTCATCAGAGAGTGTATGGAAGACCCTCCCTGAGTGCCACCTGTGGAGTTGCTGTGTGCCTTATCTGACACCACATCCACCAACCAATCAGGGACGGGCAACACTTCAAGGCAACCAATAGGAATGAAACACAGAGCTGGGAATAGAAGACTATATATCAAAATGGAATAGACTACAAAATGTGCAATGCTACCAGTGTGTGTGTGTGTGTGTGTGTGTGTGTGTGTGTGTGTGTGTGTGTGTGTGTGTGTGTGTGTGTGTGTGTGTCTTACCTTGCCGTGTGTGTTGAGGGCAGACAGTGCTGCGTCCAGCATGCATTTCCGCACCTCGGGGTGTCTGTCGTTCAGCGCGTCGGGAACAAAGAAGAGGAACAGCGGCGTCACCTGACTCTCATCCAGGTACTGAGCAAGCTTATTAAGAGCCAACGCAATACCACACCTGGAGAACACACACACACACACACACACACACACACACACACACACACACACACACACACACACACACACACACACACACACACACACACACACACACACACACACACACGTTAGAGCAGCACTCATTCAGATACTGAGCCAGTTTATTAAGAGAAAAAAAGTGTATTTCACAATTCTCAATCTCAATCACGAATTCTGGTTTCCGAAAGCTCTAACCGCACAAATACCTGCCAACCTTTACACATTTTTTTGAGTAGCAACTTATCGCGGCGCGGCAATTCACGGCGCAACAACTTGGCATGGCAAAGCAACGGGGCCGCCGGCGGGCCCATCTGAGAGGCTACTTTGTTTTGCATAGTCTGCCCTACACCTAGGGTTGCCAAATGTCAACAGGGAAGATATGAGACACTTCATTCAGGCAGGGGGTATAGGGGTCCTCCGCCAGAAAAAATTGCCTTTCTTAGGCTAAAATGCATTTAAATGCAGGAAATTGCATCTAACATCCCGTGTATCTGGCAAATAGTTTATCTTGCTCTTCACAGTGCTTTGAACTCCAATAATTTATTAAACTTTCATGGTAGATGTTTTTTTTTGTTTTACACCATAACACCAATAAAATTCTATGATATAGTGTGCTGGAATTCAGGCCCATAAATTAACTTTATTGATCACCAGCCAATATGGCTGTTAATCTTACTAGTCAAACATACCACCAGTCTGTTATTCTATGTACCAGCCAATCAGAGCATTTGGTCAATTGGGAGGTGTTAAGGAGCTGGAATTGAGTATGAAATTGAAGCATTTGCTGATTATTTTTTTGGCTGTAGGAAAATGTATACTTTGATTATATAATACAGAGGCATTTCAGTGATTTTTATGAACAAAAAGTTGAATTGTAATGATTCTTACATCATCTCCCCCAATATTAATAAATGGTTATGTTGTCACCCTACTGTGAAGAAGCATCAGCAGTAGAGAAAAAGATAAAGACAAGTGTTATCTAAACTAGGATAATATCAGGTGAATATTATTACCTTGGGGGCTAACATCAAAATCACACTTGCATTCATTCAGTACAAAATGCGTCATGTAGTGGCTGTACTGAGGGACGGGGGCTAATGGCCATTGCTCTTGTGACTTCCACGGTAACTTAGGGGCATGCACGCTTCTTTTTTGTACCTATAGGTATAGATATATCTACCCTCATCTGCCGCCATGAGTTGGCTATTGTTCACTGTTCGGCACATATATGATGATAGGAGAATTGATTTTATTAATAGATTGCCATACGTGATTACGGATAGTAGTCGTGGAGTGATGCATAGGCCTATTTGGTATGACGCACGACCTGTTACACCTGTTCACAGAATGGGCCACGACTCAGGGGGAACAGTATTCCTATACGGTGTCATGGTAGGTTACGGATGTACTCCGAGCACAACCGTTAGAACTATCGCTTTATTTTCCCGAGTTAAAATGATCCGACGCAAAGGGAAACCGAATTTAGTTTGCTGCTAATCTGTTAATTTATAGCGCAGTCACCGACACATTTTCTCATTCGGAAGTAATCTCGTTTCGGTCCAATATCAAAACAAGCAACAACATATTGCCGTCAAATACGGCGAAACATTGGGTGAATCATTACGACAGACCTCGGACTTTATTTAGTTCAGAAGTTTACGGATTTAGCAACTGGACGCAATTCACTATTCCCATACATACTACAGTCACTTTTCTCAAAGCCCATTTACCTTTGAAACGGTGATTTTGACGGTGCTCACTTGTAAAACTACAGCGACAGTACCAAGATGGATAATACATGATGACAGGAGGAGGACACTTGTGTCAGAGATTATAGGAGTATTACCCAGTCTCTCTGCTTGTGTGATTTCGAAGCAAACTTTCTATCAGCAGCTGATGCCTCGACTCGAGAGAAGCGCAGCACAACAAATGAAGACCTCTAACTAGCGCTCTGATTGGTCAATATTCCCCCCCACACACGTTGCTGGCCAATGGAAAGGCCAGCGCGAGACAATTGCAAGCAGAGCCATATCTACGGCTCTGCCTGGTTGCAAGTCTACAGAGCAATGTATAAGGGCCCATGAACACACTTTGCTATTGGGTTTTCCCGTATTTTGAAGTGACAGCGCCGTAGTTTAATGTCAAAATCCGTATCTGCTACACAAAATGCGTAATGGTCGGCAGGTATGCAAATAGACCAGGCGCGATGCGCTTCAAGCGGCAGAGCGATACGCGCAATTGAAGCGACTACAGTATGTCCATTACAAGCAGAAGGCAGAGTATTCAAACAATCCCATTGGCT
>NW_026945825.1:0-12500 GCF_034702125.1 Engraulis encrasicolus | reverse complement strand
CAAACACTCAGAAATGTGTGTGATACGAGATGAGGTGCGGGAAAGGGCTCTGTTGGCCTCAAAACGCCTTGTTTGGGCCCAAGGAGTGTGTGAGTGTGTGTGTGTGTGTGTGTGTGTGTGTGTGTGTGTGTGTGTGTGTGTGTGTGTGTGTATGTGAGTGAGTGTGTGTGTGAGTGTGTGTGTGTACCCGTCTTGGCCTCTCGTTCTGGTGCGGTGTGTGTGTACAACAGCAGGATGGTGCAGTGTGTAGCGGTGTGTGTGTGTGTGTGTGTGTGTGTGTGTTTGTGTGTACTAGGGATGCAAACGATTAATCGATTAATCGACTTTAATCGATCAATGTGTTAATCCATTAAAAAACATTAATTGCAATTAATTGACAATTCAACTGACAGGATTAAAGAATTGAAATAGAATTAATTTAAATGTGGTATTTTATCTCAATTTTTAATGACATTTTTTAGATTTTTAGATTTAGATTAAATTTTTAGAAACATTGAGATTTCGGTGAGAAAATGCCGCTTATCAATTAATCGTAAGTCGATCGATAAGGCTATCAACTAATGATTAATGAATTAATCGATAATTTGCATCCCTAGTGTGTACCTGTCTTGGCCTCTCGTTGCGGGTACGGTGTGTGTGTAGAGCAGCAGGATGGTGCGGTGTAGCGGTGTGTGTGTGTGTGTGTGTGTGTGTGTGTGTGTGTGTGTGTGTGTGTGTGTGTGTGTGTGTGTGTGTGTGTGTGTGTGTGTGTGTGTGTGTGTGTGTGTGTGTGTGTGTGTGTGTGTGTACCTGTCTTGGCCTCTCGTTGTGGTACGGTGTGTGTGTAGAGCAGCAGTATGGTGCGGTGTGTAGCGGTGGTCAGGTCCTCCTCCTCCCAGGCCGAGTCCAGATCACACTCAGGCTCCAGCAGACGCAGAGTCACATGGGCCACCAGCACCGCTATAAACACACACACACACACACACACACAAAATCATGATTCACACAGTAGATCACATCAGATGGAAAAGAGAAGCTCAAAACAGCAAAGGGCACAACCAGTATTACTCAGGGATTAAAGCAAAAAAAAGTCATCTGACTGAACTTTTTTACCGGTTAGGTACCCGATCGAGTATCACTCCGTAACCCTACGAAAACCAATGTAGCCAGGCTTTGCCTTCATAACGAAACGAAAACTGGTTTTATGCAAGGAATGGTGCCAGAGCCAGCACTAGGCATAGGCAGACAGGGCAGTCGCCTAGAGCAGAATAGACCTATGTCTTGAGGGCGCCAGTAATACCAAAAAGTGCCACAAAATCAGAACTTCAACCAACATAAAACTTTACACTTCACATTAACAATGAATATCCATTATACACTCAGTAGGCCTATATACACTCTCAGTATGAATGTACCTGTAGGTACTAGATCAGATGTGCTCAATCAGATGTAGGCCTACAATGCTATGTTTACAGATGGCAATTTCTAAATTCAAGAAAAAGGAAAGAGGGAAAGGGGGCAGGCCTAGGCCACCAGATTGACTGGAACTGGCCGAGAATGGAGGGATAATGGATATATCAGACTGCAAACATTGAACTGCAATTTGGGGCACGTTTTGGTTATTTCCTCTTATTTCTACCCATTGTTTATGAATTGTTCACAACATTATGCAGAATGGATTCACAATGAGTGTTGCTTCAAAATGGTCTAGCTGATATCACAGAATTATTGACTTGGAATTGCAATGCGTTGATAGTGATCCCATTATGGTTTTTTTTGTAGTAGTAGTAGTAGGCTATATTTTGTCTTTCCCATCAGAATGGGCAAACACTGTTCTGGTGAAAGCACTGGTGCGCATTGCTTGCAGTATTTCTGACATTTAAAAAATAATGCACTGGTCATAGCAATCAGAGGGAGAAAACTAGTTGTTGGTTATTTTGTATGTTTTTCACTATTCATCCTGTTACAGATAACGATGGTTATGTATATAACCACGGTTCTATGAGTTCCGGATGACCGCCAGAGGCGGTGCTTACAGCACATGGATATCCATGCACGTCAGTGCAGGTCGAGTACTTAGTAACAACAAATTCACTTGTGACCTGGGTGACGTCACCCGGTGACCCCGGGATCGGGGTCAAAAGAGCAACGCACCCAGGAAATGTCCTCTTGGCAAAATTTCTCGTGTACACTCCGAGTGACAGCCAAGCTCTGGCGGTCATCCGGAACTCATAGAACCGTGGTTATATACATAACCATCGTTCTATATCGTTCCTCCTGACCGCCAGAGGCGGTGCTTACAGCACATGGATGACCAATACCAACAAAGTCATGAGGAGTGCCTAACCGTCGTCAGTGCTACTGAGACGGACTTGAAGCCACCGCAGTCGCCACAGGATAATGAGGGACGACATCAAGACAATAAAACCTGGTGAAGGCGCAGCCGGATGCCCAGGAGGCCGCGCCGCATACGCCTCCACACGTACCATAGGCCACATGCGAGCCAGTGCAACCTGGTCTAAAGGGCCCACGGGCTGCCAAAGTGAGAACCACAGGGGCAGCGCCAACCTGGTGGGGAAGCAAAAGGTTCATCCGCACCACCCTGTAGCCGTACCAGACGGCCCGGTACCACCTCCGGGTCCAGCCGCCATGGATGAGGCGGAACACAGGAAAAGAAGGTCAGCAACAGAGTCCACCATGGACAGTGCACACCATGACCGAGGCGAGTGCCACTCCCACGGACAAAGGCAGAGTAAGCAGCCGGAGACAATGCAGAACAGTCTGCGGCATTGGGACATGGCGTAGTCAAGACCATGCACCCATACCTCAAGAGGCCACAGCAAGCGGAGGCCGAGGGAAACGACGCAGGATGCCGGGGTCGGCACACACACACACCAACACCCGGAAGGAGTATAGCGTCAGGAAGGAGCGCGTCCAATGCCGGCAAGCACGTAGGATGCCAGCAGCAGGAGACCTCGAGACGGCGGTCCAGGAGGCCGCAAGTCGAGAACGGGGCAAAGCCCGCGCCATGACGGGAACGGCAACTGAAGTGGAATAAAACCACATGTAAGGAACCGCAGCGCCCAGAAGGCTACACCACAGTGCAGCAAGTGGACGGACCAAAAGGGCGTCCAGAGATCGCTGGCAGCAAGCAGAGGGCCTCCCAGCATGGCTCAGACAGGGGTGCTGCGCAAGCCACAGCAATCACCGTGCCATGGTCCGGTTCGGCAAAACCTTGCCCAGTACTCCGGACACATAGGCCTGCAACCAAGAGTCAAAGAGGCAGGCCCGGGCAGGCGGGTCGGTCACAACGGCCCAGGGTGGCCGAGAGACGGCCAACAAGACATGGGGCACCGAGCACCCATGCGTGCCTCACGCAATGTTGCATCACAACTCCCGCAGATGAACACATCCGCGACGTGACATTGCGGCCAGGCCACAATGGCCCAGGGTGGCCGAGAGACGGCCAACAAGACATGGGGCACCGAGCACCCTGGCGTGCCGCACGCAATGTTGCATCACAACTCCCGCAGACGAACACATCCGCGACGTGAC
Source organism: Engraulis encrasicolus (assembly GCF_034702125.1). NCBI lineage: Eukaryota > Metazoa > Chordata > Actinopteri > Clupeiformes > Engraulidae > Engraulis > Engraulis encrasicolus. Next base: position 8,966 of record NW_026945825.1, on the reverse strand, counting down.
ATTGAGGCTGGGGCAGTGTGCCCCCAGGCTCAAGACCTTGCACGCAATGTTGCATCACAACTCCCGCAGACGAACACATCTGCGACGTGACATTGCAGCCGGGGCAGCGTGCCCCCAGGCTCAACACCTGAACTGGTGAGGCAAGTAGAGCGTCCAGAACCGGGCCAATACCCGGGAAGGAGTCAAGGCCATAGGTGGAGGCCTCCAGTATGCCGGCCAAAGTCTGATCGCCAAACCTGTGCGCAAAGCGCATCCGGTCAGCCACATACGTATACGGCCAGCCACAACACACACAGAGCCCTGTAGGGGGGCGTCGGTACAGAGGGAGAGGGCCGTCCGCCCGACGAAGACAGTCAGGCTCTCCGAAGCCCTGGCAGAGAGTATGCAATCCCCTGGGTAGACACACCAGGAGAGAGGGCAGGGTGGCACGTGCTGCCAAGCAGCAGGTGCAGCCACTGCAATAGAAATGTGCAACAGGCCAGGTGGGAATGGCAACAAGCCAGGCCCAGAGAAGGCACGAGACGACACAGGGCGCACTCGCCCGCGATAAGCGAACCATCATGCCCCTGCAGCCGACAGCAAAACATGGGGCCTAACCATCCATACACCGTAGTAGCAGCCGTAGGGGCGCAGTCACCCACCGGCGCTTGGAAACAGCGAGGAGAGATCACCCACGAGGCGAGCTTAGCGAGACGACGAGGAACAGTCGTCAGAAAAAGGCAAAACATGCAGCAGGGCCGGCCACGTACAGCAACAGAAGCTGTAGTGGCACCATCATCACCCCTGGGGAAAGCGATCCCATGAAACAGGGAAACATGTAAGGCAACAGAATATGGAGCGGGACCACTCCCACATACATGCCGTAGCCGCAGTGGTGTAGGCACCAAGGGCACCCCCCAGCGAGGCCATGGCGAAGTCACCAAGGGCCTACGGAGGACAACAAGCAGCAGGCTGAAGACAAAGAAAGCAGACAACTGCTTCGGGGCAGGAACGCTCACAAACAGTGGCATCAGCCACAGTGGACCTCCAGAGGGCCAAGGGGCGAAACGGCCAAAGGCCCTGCAAGGACCGAAGGACGATGCGCCAGCCATAGGGCAGTGGGCAAAAGCGGACAATAGGAGGCAGAGCGGAATCACTCGCATACAGCAGCCGCAGCCGAAGTGGCGAGGGCACCAACGGCAACCACAATCAGCCCACAGTGAAGCCGCCCACAGGCGAAACCACCAGCGGCCAAACACCCAGGAGGACGACACTAAACAGTCGTAGGACAGAGATAACAGTAGCCAGAGCGAGATCACTCATGCACAGGACCACCACAACGCACCGTAGCTGCCGTAGCTGCACAAGTGGCAACGGCATCAAGTAGCCTACAGGCGGAAACGCCCACAGCCAGAATGACACATTAGGACGGTGGTCAACAGCCGTTAGACAACGGAGAGATGCAGGGAACAGCGGACGAGCGGGAACACTCACGCCGTACAGCCACGCAAGGGCGCAATTAGTGCAAGCATGCAGCGCCACCGTGTAACCTATGCGCACAGAACAACGGCAGGATGTCTGGACCCCGTCAACACACCATAGCAGGCGCAGTAGCGCACGCGTCGACGGTAGTGGAGCAGCCTACAGGGCGGAAAACACCCATGGCCAGAAAACAACTCAGGGAGGCCACGTGCAAAGGTCTGAAGATCCCAGAGGAGTGTTCAGAACAGAAGGCGTGACTGAACCATCCACATAAAACAGAAATAGCCGCAGTGGTGGGAGCACCAGCGGGATTCACAAGTAGTTCTAGCCTAAGGCGAGATCACCCATGGCCACACAAACCCAAAGGGGCGTTGTGGAGCAGACCTCAGACGATGAACAAAGTTGAACACATCGGACAGGGTGTAATCATGCACACACGGTAGAAGCAGCCCTCGTGGCGGAAACGCCATCGGCATGCACAAGTAGTCCCAGCCCCAGGCGAGATCACCCATGGCCAAACAAAACAGTCACCAGACTGGGAACAGAGGTAACGCAGCAGCGCTGTACCAGGTACATCCTGAAACAGGGCATGCCGCCGGTATCGGCGGCAGGCAACCGGCATGGCGGCAACAGAAACCGGCTACGTCGCCGGCATGCGGTGTGCAAGCGAGAACACTGCCACCCTGTGCCCTCCGAGCAGGAGGCTAGAGGAGGGGAGGTAGAACGTCCAACACTCCAAACAGCCAACACCACGTCCACCCTGCGGCGCGCGTCAGGCGGAGGGCCCACACATGGCCCAGCAACATGCAGGCCGCACAGGCCAAGCAGGTTAAACCCCGCCACAGGCGTTCCCAGGAAGGAGGGGCACTCGTGAGGGTCGACATCCGTCCCCAGGACCACCCAGCAGTCGGCGCAGCAGTGGGAAAAAAACCCAACATGGAAGTCGGTAGGCAGCCGAGGACACTGGGCTGACAAGCAAACAATGCAACATACACACTAGGGCGAGGGCACCCCAACGGAAGTCAATAAGTAAGCCAGCAGGGAGGCGAGGACACCAGGCAGGCGAGCAAACACTGAGAAAAAACACATAGAAGGGGCGAGAGCACCCCAACGGCAGCCAAAACACATGCGTACAAAAGCATACAATGCAAAATATACACCAGGGGTGAGGGCATCCCAATGGTGGTCAGTAAGGAAGTCAGCAGGTAGGCGAGGACACCGCACTGACAAGTAAGCACTGAAAATACACAAGCCAGGGGGCGAGGGCACCCCAATGGCAGCCAAAACACATGCGTGTAAGCACACAACGCAAAATATACACCAGGGGCGAGGGCATCCCGATGGCGGACAGTAAGGAAGTCAGCAGGTAGGCGAGGACACCGCGCTGACAAGTAAGCACTGCAAATGTAATGTAATGAAATGCAATGTAATGTAATGTAAGCACTGCAAATACACAACCCAGGGGGCGAGGGCACCCCAATGGCTGTCAATAATGAAGTCAGCAGTGAGGTGAAGACACCAAGCTGACAAGCAAGCAATGACACAAACTGCACATTGCAGTTGGCACTGGGCAGGCGCTGTCCAACCAAAGCGACTCACAGTAGGGAACATAACCACAGCCAACATCACTAGGCTGCAAGAAATGCACAGCAATACAAGTGCATGGCAAATACACATCACAGGGGCGGAGGCACCCCAACGAGGAGACAAGCAAACAAACGACCAGGCGACAACTGAGTGATTACACAGGCAGTTGGCAGAATACAATAATACCATAATACTACACATGGTAACAGAATAATAGAACGGTGCGTGGCCCAGTAGGGAGAACACTAGCGTCAAGTGCAGACTAACCACGTAAACGATGGAGCTGGCAAGAAGCGGTGCGAGGGCCCTTTGGCGAGAACACCGGGGCAACGCAAATTGTAGATGAACCACCGCCACGCAGACAAGGAAGCCGTAATGCCAAACGAGCACGTAAGTAACGGCAAAACTAGAACGCAAGCCAGCCCGTGGACAGGCACAGGCTGAAGGCGCAAGTACACTAGCGTATTACCAATAAGTTAGCAACGCTGCAACAGTTCAAATAGTTGAGAAAGGACCGAACTATAAACTGAGGAGTCGTCGTGCGCCATAACCGCTTATCAAACAAAACCAGCTGGGGAACACTGGAAACAAAGCGAGAATCAATGAAATCTGAATCAAGCAAACGACAGCGGCGCACCAACACCACGCAAACGCCATGGTCTAACAAGCAGTTCAGTCAGCCAACAGAGAGGCGACGTTAACCACAACCGCTTACCAAACAAAACAGCGGCGGGAAACACCGCTGGAAAGTTGGAACCAAGCGGCGACAGAAATAAGATATTAACAACACGGCTTACCTCCAAATGAAATGCCGGTGGAAGCCATCAGCGGCGTGAACACCGCGTCGGGGCGAGGGATACAACAGGTAGCTTAGCCCAACCGAGCGAGGACACTCGGCAATGAGGCAACGCATTACCTCTACGCAAACATGGGATATCTGAGGAAAACGAAGGGGACCAAAGCGCAGTTTCTTGGGGGATGTAAAAACACAGCCCCAATCCCGAGGGTAACGAAACCGACAGGCGCTAGTCCAAAATCCAGTAATGTTACATTTCACAGCACTCGCGACCTGCGATGATACGCGAGAAATGAAAAGAGGACATTTCCTGGGTGCGTTGCTCTTTTGACCCCGATCCCGGGGTCACCGGGTGACGTCACCCAGGTCACAAGTGAATTTGTTGTTACTAAGTACTCGACCTGCACTGACGTGCATGGATATCCATGTGCTGTAAGCACCGCCTCTGGCGGTCAGGAGGAACGATATAGAACTTGACGTTTACAAACAGGGTGCGGTAGTCTACCTCTTGTGTTCTACCGTTTTGAAAACCTATGGCTACCGGTACTTTTTTGCTTCTCGATGTGCGGTGACAGGCACACGCTTACCATTGATTTAAAAAACGTCCCCGATTCCTACACGCACCCGTGTTCTCTCCTACAAGCTGACACGACACAAGCAGACACGACACAGTCACAGACATACGTCTATCGAAAGTAACACACTTTCCCAAGCTTGTCGCGTAACTTTCCACTCGAATCAAGGCAAATCACCCACCAATCAGTCTTGAGTGCGCAAATAACTGAACTCAAACGAAGCGTAGTCCGAGAAGATGGGCACAGACGTTGAGCCACTCAAAAACAAGCACACACAACTGTTGCTGCACACTATTCCAGTTAGCAAAAATAGCATCACAGTAGCCTACAACAAGCCTTGAAAGTGAAACTAACACCGAAACGGCGATTATTGACCATGAGTCCACCCATCAGAACACTGCTTCCCAGAACAAGACATAAAAATAAAATATTGGCTCTGCCAGGGATAGCCTCCGTGACCCCTGTAAAATGCAACCCATTTTTAACTTATTTCTTAAATATATATCGACAACAACAAAGTTAATATGCTATGATTACAGGTGAGACTGTAAATTGTCAGAAAGACAACTAGAGCTAGTTCTACACGTAGCCAGTCAAACGCGCTAAACTTTGAGGATGAAACGCATGGTATTACGCATGGTCTATATCCTAGCTAGCTGCCAATGAGCCGTCCCATTGGGGCTATGAATAATGTTAGTAAAAGTCACAATGCTTAAAAAGAAAACCCTTCATGAAAAGGACATCATGCGCAGTCGAAGTAAACTTTTCTCTTTTTTTCTAACTATCCACCACGGCAGGTGCAATGGTAATGGAAACATACGTGTCCTACCTTCTTCCAGCTATGCATTCCATGCATATGCGTTATTATTAGCCCATATTGGAATATCAGTCCAACTCGTTTAATGATGGTCATTGCACTTTAAAGACATAGTATTACACTTATTTTCTTTTCTGCCATCAGCAACAAAGTTGGCTATTTGTTTTTTAATCTCTCGCGCTGCGCCGCAACTGATTTGTTTGACCGCTCGTGTACTTTTTTTTTTTTTTGGAACACGGAAGACGATGGCTCAAAACTACTGAGTGAATCTGTTGTATGACACCACCGGTGGTGGCGTGTATAACTAAATCCGTACACCAAACACACCTTTCCTCCCCTTCTCGACCAGGAGTGCTCTCGATTTGAGTTCAGTCGGAAAGTAAAAATTGTAAATTAATTGACATGAATTATAAGGACGGAAATCCGTCCAAACGAAAATCCAGTTGACGGAAATCCGTCATAGCGACGGAAAACTTTAATCCCTGTATTACTGCAGTTAAAGGAATGGTGTATGTGATGAGGTGTGTGTAGTGTGTGTGTGTGTGTGTGTGTGTGTGTGTGTGTGTGTGTGTGTGTGTGTGTGTGTGTGTGTGTGTGTGTGTTACCCAGGCCGTTGAGGTGTGTTGACGTGTGTGCGGTGCACATGGTAGGCATTGGCAAGGTGTGTGCGATGAGGTGTGTGTGTGTGTGTGTGTGTTACCCAGGCTGTTGAGGCTCGTTGGCATGAGTGCGGAGCCGATGGTTGGCATGAGCTTGGCGAGGTGTGTGTGTGCGTGTGTGTGTGTGTGTGTGTGTGTGTGTGTGTGTGTGTGTGTGTTACCCAGGCTGTTGAGCTGCGTTGGCATGAGTGCGGTGCCGATGGTTGGCATGAGCTTGGCGAGGCGCGGGGCCGCCAGGGGGGAGTGCAGCAGGGGCAGCACAGCCTGGAGGATGCTGGGCAGTTGCCACGACAACTGAGGAGGACGCTGCATCAGCACCGACTCCAGCAGACCAACACTGGACTCCAGCTCAGCATCCAACTAGAGGAGGAGAGGAGAGGAGAGGAGAGGAGAGGAGAGGAGAGGAGAGGAGAGGAGAGGAGAGGAGAGGAGAGGGGAGGGGAGGAGGAGAGAGGAGAGGAGAGGAGAGGAGAGGAGATGAGAGGAGGGGAAGAGGGGAGGGGGCAGAGGAGAAGAGAGAAGAGGAGAGGGGAAGAGAGGAGAAGGGAAGAGGAGAGGAGAGGAGAGGAGGAAAGAGGAGAGGAGGAAAGAGGAGAGGAGAGGAGGAAAGAGGAGAGGAGAGGAGAGGGGAGGAGGGGAAAGGAGGGGAAGAGGAGAGAAGAGGAGAGGGGAGAAGTGAAGGTGAGGAGAGGAGAGGAGAGGAGAGGAGAGGAGAGGAGAGGAGAGGCGAGGAGAGGAGAGGAGAGGAGAGGAGAGGAGAGGAAAGGGGGGGAAAGGAGAGGAGAGGAGAGGAAAGGAGAGGAGAGGAGAGGAGAGGAGAGAGGAGAGGAGAGGAGAGGAGAGGAGAGGGGAGGAGGAGAGAGGAGAGGAGAGGGGAGGGGAGGAGAAGAGGAGAGGAGAGGAGAGGAGAGGAGAGGAGAGGAGAGGAGAGGAGAGGACAGAGAGGAGAAGGGAAGAGGAGAGAAGAGGAGGAAAGAGGAGAGGAGGAAAGAGGAGAGGAGAGGAGGAAAGAGGAGAGGAGAGGAGAGGGGAGGAGGGGAAAGGAGGGGAAGAGGAGAGAAGAGGAGAGGGGAGGAGAGGAGAGGAGAGGAGAGGAGGGGAGGGGAAAGGAGAGGAGAGGAGAGGAGAGGAGAGGAGAGGAGAGGAGAGGAGAGGAGAGGAGAGGAGAGGAGAGGAGAGGAGAGGAGGATGTAATGTAACATGTGAGATAGACAGCAGCTGTCATTACCCGTCACTTTTTCATTGTCCTGTGTGTGTGTGTGTGTGTGTGTGTGTGTGTGTGTGTGTGTGTGTGTGTGTGTGTGTGTGTGTGTGTGTGTGTGTGTGTGTGTGTGTGTGTGTGTGTGTGTGTGTGTGTGCGCGTGTGTGTGTACATGAGGTGGTCATCAGAGAGTGTATGGAAGACCCTCCCTGAGTGCCACCTGTGGAGTTGCTGTGTGCCTTATCTGACACCACATCCACCAACCAATCAGGGACGGGCAACACTTCAAGGCAACCAATAGGAATGAAAATGATCACAATGAATTACAGACAATACAATGATCCAGCTGTGTGTGTGTGTATGTGTGTGTGTGTGTGTGTGTGTGTGTGTGTGTGTGTGTGTGTGTGTGTGTGTGTGTGTGTATGTGTGTGTGTGTGTGTGTGTGTTGTACCCCCAAGAGCTTCTTGCGTATTGCCGCCTCCTTCTCCAGCTGTGTGTGTGTGTGTGTGTGTGTGTGCGTGTGTGTGTGTGTGTGTGTGTGTGTGTGTGTGTGTGTGTGTGTGTGTGTGTGTGTGTGTGTGTGGCGTACCCCCAGTAGCTTCTTGCGTATGGCCGCCTCCTTCTCCAGCTGGGTGTTCATCAGCTCCTTCTGTTTGGAGGTCAGCTGCACCTCCTCCTTAATGCCCTTCTTCTTCTTCAACTCCTGATGGAGGGAGAGAAGGAGGGATGGAGAGAGGAGAGAGGAGAGGAGGATAGAGGAGCAGAGGGAGAGGAGAGGAGGAGAGGAGAGGAGGGATGGAGAGGGATAGAGGAAAGGAGGGAGAGAGGAGAGGAGTGATGGAGAGGGAGAGGGGAAGAGAGGGATGGAGAGAGGGAGAGATGTGGAGAGAGGGAGCAAGAAGAAGAGGGATGGAGAGAGGGAACGAGTGAGAGAGGGAACGAGTGAGAGAGGGAGAGGAGAGAGGGAGAGGGATGGAGAGGAGGGAGAGAAGGAGGGATGGAGAGGGAGAGGGAGAGAGGAGAGAGGAGAGGGGGATGGAGAGGGAGAGAGGAGAGAGGAGAGGAGAGGGGGATGGAGAGGGAGAGAGGAGAGAGGAGAGGGGGATGGAGAGGGAGAGAGGAGAGAGGAGAGGTGGATGGAGAGGGAGCGAGAAGAAGTGGGATGGAATGGAGAGAGAGAGCGAGGGAGAGAGCAGAGGAGGGATGGTGAAAGGGAACAAGAGAGAGATAAGAGGATAGAGAAAGAGAAAGAGACCAACAGATAAACAAATATTTTCAACACGGTAACCAATATAGGAGCAGTGGGACTTGAGGTATTGAGGCTTCTACAAGATAATAACTTCATTTGTAGGCTATACCACCACTCATACAAACAGTTTTTGATAAAACAAAACAAAGGCAGAGTTTTTAAAGGGGAAGTATTTAATCATTCAAAAGTTTATAATTTTTTAATGTCACATTATGACTGGGGTCTTCAGTTCACACAAGCAAGAGCGCGACACTGCTTCTTCACAGTTCACCACTTTTTTTTCACATCAGAGACTCTGATGAAGGCCTAAGTGCCGAAACGTCAGCACCAAATAAAACATTTAAAAGTGGTGAACTGTGAAGAATCAGTGTCGCCCTCTTCCTTGTGTGAACTGAAGACTGAAGTACCTTGAAAAGCTGCACCTGCTGAAAAAGAAACCTTCGAGGTGTGCGGGCTGTCACAAAAAACATTGTGATTGGGAAAATTGTGTGTGTGTGTGTGTGTGTGTGTGTGTGTGTGTGCGCGTGTGTGTGTGCGCGTGTGTGCGTGCGCGCGCGCGTGTGTGTGTGTGTGTGTGTGTGTGTGTGTGTGTGTGTGGTTTGTGCGTTTTTGAGTGGTCTG
>NW_026945824.1:12500-27500 GCF_034702125.1 Engraulis encrasicolus | reverse complement strand
ATGTTGCCACTTAATTATCAGACTCCCTGCATGGTGGAGAGTTGGTGCAAGTGAAGTCTAAGTTTTATTTTAGCATGATGATCAAGTGCTCCACGTGCTTTCAAGTGGACTAAGTGACACAACCAGGCTACTGCGAGTTTGCAGCACAGGCTTAAATGTCTGAAAAGCATGCTGTGTACATGATTTGTTCAGTGTTTTATCTGCATAATATACACATTATTTGGTACATTTTTATTTGGGCAGTGTATATTGATTTCAAAACCATGATGAATCACTCTCTTTCCCCCCCCCCAGTAGACAGCATGCTACTAAAGGTGAGGCTTGGTGATGCCCAGAAGTTTGTTCGCATAACAGAGCCAAACCTGACAGATTTTCTTGATGCAGGTAAGGAGAATGTAGATCACGGTGCACATTCAATTAACATTTTTTTGAGCTCAGATTCTATTTATGCAAATGCTTTATTTGTGCCTGTTTCGTAGCATTTGCAAAGTTTGGAGTGCCACCCGTGACAGAAGGTGTTAAGGTCATTGACAGCTCTGGGACGGAGGTGGATGAAGATGTTTTTGAGGATATCGTTAATGATCCTTCAACTGGTGTGTTGACCATTCGATATGACACAGGTTTGTTTCACATTTAAAAGTTCTTGGCTACATGAAAGCGTACTGTTGTTACTATATTAATGCATTAATGATGTGCCTTGTCCCTCTTGGTCAATTGACAGGTTCTGTCTCCCCTGTGTGCTCCCTGGAACGTTCTCTACCACAGTCACCCAATACATCGGATTCACAGGACACCATAATCCTTCCAGTTGGTCCTGCTGAAAAGCGTCAGAGGCTTGATTTGGAGGCTAAGCAGGTAAGGAGAGATGTATCAGTGCTCTTTTCTGGTGTATCTCAATCTGAATTGTACTGGGGGATGCTCTGATGAATTGATGGTTATTTGCTGATATTTTTGAAAAAATGTTGCTCTCGTTGCTCACTTTGAATGCCACTTTTAGGAGACTGTCTCTAAATGCCCCCATCTCTCCTCTGCATGCACACAAGTTAAAACATTTGGGTTTGTAGAAAAACAAGTGCCTACACTGCAGATTCAGTCTAGCTTGTTTTCCTTTCTCGACCCACATTTTCACCCAAATTTGGAAGAAGGAAAAAAACAAAAAACTGTTACATTAAATTTGTGTGTTCTTAATACAGCACCATTTAAGTTACTTTATTTGCCCTCAACCGTTCATTAAATCCATTCTGGAATACCCCTTACTGACAGATGCTTGTTGAAGAACTGTGCTGAACGTACAGTATGACTACAGTATTGTACTGATTGACCCTATCACTGGAAAATTCTTGTATCCCGCCCACACTAATCCACGCCAATATGGATCATCAGTCTACTGAATCAGATATTAGCGGTCAGAGCATCTCTATGCTTAAGTGGTGTTAATTACATCCTCAATTGTTAACTTTTTTGTTGTTGTTTTTTTGCAATCTGTTTCAAGCTGGTGAAGTCTGTTCTGGAATCGAAACCAGGTGGAGACCGGGTTGTTAACGAATATAATCGAACCAAGGCCTTGACTGATGAAACAAGAAGGAAGCTCGTCAAGATCCTAACAGCAGATATGATTGAGACACATGGGTAATTTTTTTCTCTCCTGAATGTAGTGTCATGGGTGTCATGCCTCATACTATAGGTTTCATTTAGGTATGTTCAGTTTATTCATGTACATTGGGGAAAGTAAGTGCTGTATTGAAGTAAGACCCATCCCCCTTTTTTGTTGAGTGTCTGAGAATGTCTTTCCATCAATCTTGTAGCACATCGCCACCCAGGCAGGTGAAGGAGAAGTACGCAAGAGGAATTGTGAACTTAGTTAACCTCAGCGACCCCTTCTCCAAGAATGGTTATGTAAGTTACATTAATGCAGTCATTTTGGTAAATGACAACTGTTTTGAAATATTTCAACACTCATAAAGTTATCCTGTATGTATACCCTCATGTTACCCATTGTAGCATGTAGTCTTTGAGAAAATGTTCTCTATTATCCATTCCTTCAAGGAGCACTACTACGATGGCGAAAGTGGGACGGGATACCTTGCCTGGAGAATCAAAACAGTTCAGAGGAGCAGTGCCAAAGATCGCAGAGCGTCAGGTATGCCTGTAGAAACAATGTGGAATGTTTTAATATCCCAGTCTTATGGTACATGTGTTTGCCTAAAGGACAATTGCGCTATTTTAAACATTAAGCCCCTTTTCTGAGCTGCCTGCAATGTTTTAGAGTCCCCCTCACCATTTATTTAATGCTTGCTGCCGTCTTTATTTGGCCTATTCGGATTTTGTCTCAACTGACTTTAGAATGGCCGCCTATGGGCATGTCCAAATATGTTATTAAAACCACCCTAAAATTTGGTTTCAAGAATGTGCAACTCACCAAGTGTTCAGGGGTATTCACTGATATCTCATAACAGTTTTTGTAGTGAAACGTGGCGTCTATACTTTTATGTAGCATTTTGTAAATGCATTTTTTTTTTTTTCATTTTAATTCACAAAATGGCAAATAAGAAATCACGGAAGCCATATTTCGACGTGAGATACATACTTTCAAATGTTTTGGGTGATTTTAAGAACATAGACCGCCATTGTAAAGCCAATTGAGAAAATCTACATTAGCCAAATAACGGAGCCAGCAGCACACATTAAAGGACCAGTTCTGCCAATTTCAACATGCTGTTGTATTGCTCACGCTACGCTTGACTTGTCAGTACCCGGTGATGCTGCATTTTTCAGCTCAGCCCTTTCAGAGATCTTTTTTTTTTTTTTTTTAAATGTAAACAAACGCCTGAGACCACGATCTCGGAAAAGGATGAGGAAAAAAAAAATCCTAAGGTGACAAGTCTAGGGTAGTGTGAGCATTACAACTGCATGTTGAAATTGGCTGAGCTTATCCTTAAAAAAAAAAAAAAAAAAAGGTTGAGGAGGATCTAAAATATTGAAGACAGTCAAAAAAGGAGCTCAAAGTTCAAAATGGTTGTTTATTATTAAAGTTGTCTTTTAATTGCTAATACCAGAGAGAAAATGTGAATGTTGCTGGATGTTGTGTTGGGTCTGAAAAGTCTTACTAGCTGCAACCTCACTAAGGTGTTCTATGTGTAAACGGGTATGTGTATGGTTCTGGTACAGAAACTCAGCGCTTTAGATGTATGTTTTCCACACTCCTCAAACTGGGATGGCAGACTTCAGATACAGACACATTTGTTTGCTTTTTAACCAAAATGGTTAGGTCTGTCATTGTCTTTTACTGTTGTTCCCTGTCAAACTAAAAGGAAGGAAATGATTTAAAACATTTTGCATCTTTTCTTATGTCCTTGTGTTGTCTCTAGGTGAAGGCCCATCTGGAACAGAACATGCTGGCGGTCCAACTGCCAATCGAGAATTCCAACATGTTCCAGAGACCACCCTGACTGAAGAGCAATGTAGGGAGGCCATCTCAGTGATGAAACATTCTACCGATGAAGAAATGGTGAAGAGGAAGATGAAGTTAACGTTTCCCCATCGTCGTGACTTGGTTGTTGACCCTCATCAGTCCAGCGAGATATTGTCCATTTTTCCACGATTCAAAGATGTGAAAGGATTGGTAAGTATCTTTTGCATCTTTAGCTATTGTAAAAAGTAATTGCTATTGCTTACAAATTTGTGAAAACCTAAAATTGTTCTCAATACTACTACCCCAGATTGAACAGGATTTCATCCTCATGTTTGGAGAGGCTACATCAGTGAAACTTCTGGAGAAATGGCCGACAACCTTCAAGCAGAAGATCATCCGGGAGTGCCAGAAGCTTCCAGCCGTGAATGAAATGAAGGAGCTCCTGCTGGCTGCCGATCCTCCAGAGGATAACCCAGAAGAAGATTATGAATTGGGTAGGTTTCTCATGGAATGCTCTTCTTCCATGCAGGATGCAGTTTTGTGGCACATGTAGTGTTAACAGTGGATAGTAAGGATGTTGCTACAGCACTCTTGTCAGGGATATTTACCCAGATTTTCTAGAACTGTTATTATATCTGCCACACATCAATATTAAAAAAAAAAAATCTGTTGCCCATCAAATATACTGACTTGGGTGATATACAGTATGCAGAAAACAAGAACGCTCCCACACACTGTCTTCACTTGCAGAGTTAAATAGCGACGTTCCGGTCTAGTGACATTCAAGCAATTTAAATGTGCACTGTGTAGGATTGTGGTCAGAGTGGGCTGGGCCGCTGACAGCTTTGGCTGTGCCCAGGACAAAGTCATCTGAAAAGGCCCCCACCCAATACTATCAATGTAATGAGGACCCAATTATGGGCCCTCATCTCCTTGGGCCTGGGACAACTGACCCCTTTGTCCACCTTTGTCAGCTTCCCTGAGAGTGGGTATTGCAACAATGGAACTGAGGTGCCTATTGCCAAATTTGATCTTTTTCATGACAATTTACCAAGTTATAAACGAATATTTAGTAGAAAGACAAAAGTACTGTAAGTTTTGCAGCTAAAATGCCCATTTCAGAAAATTGAGAAGAACATTGAGAAGATCCAGCTTGTCATGTATGAACAGTGCAATTTTCCCAGTCAAAATAAATGCTTAGACTTTGAGGGTGGTGGCAAGTATTCATGAAAAAGGTAATTAATTGGTTGTGAATGGGCAGCATTCATTCTGGAAATAAACTACAAAAAAATATTACACTGTCCACCATTAACAATACAAATGACTTCAAACTTTGTTTTGGCTTTGGTGCACCAATCCTGTCTTCCTACTGAATTCACAATGATGTTCTCACACTTTTTTTTGTGGGTGCACACATGCATGACACGCTTCTTTGTACAACTGTGTACAACATTGATGTAGCCAAAGTGAAGGAGAGTCCCAGAGTAGCTGAAATTAGGGCAAGACTGCTTAATTAACTTGTTTCATCAGTGCTTGGTAATACTACTTCCTCATGAAGTGTTTTCTTTGTAATGCTGGATTTAATGGTTCAAATAAGCTTGTTAGGCATATACAGTCAGTTCATGGTTACTTTCCTGGCAAAAGCCTTCATCTACAGTGTGTTGAGACTGGATGCAGGCGAAGTTTTGGTTCGTTTTCTGGTTTTAGGAAACATTTAAATATGAGACACGGACAAGACGGTACCAGCCGACAGGTTAACAATGTTGCCCATTTACGCAGAGGGGAAGATGATGTTACTATTGATATTGATGAAAGGCCCTCAACATCCTCAACAACCACAACATCAGAACCATTAAAATCCAAAAGTAACACTTTGGATATGTGTGCCACGGCTGTGGCAGAGCTCAAGACAGGGGGTGTAAGTCAGTTTCGTATAGACAAATTCGTTTCAAGAATGGAGGAAGTGTTTTTTGAGATGAGAAATGAGGCTAAAGAAACGGCCTTAGAGTGCTTATCGCCAGAGGACACAGAAATTCAGAACAAAATCGAACAAAAGTTTCATAATTTAAAAAACCCATTCACACTCTTAAACTCAGAACCCAAACGAAACAGACATTTCTCAAAGAAATGGGGAAGTGTTGAGCCGATAGAAAAAGTACTTGGAACAAGGTTTGACAGCAAAAGAAATAAAACAACAGAAACGTACGACCAGGTCATCGTGACAGATAAACTTGCATATGTTCCTATTTTGGAAACGCTGAAGATGATTCTTAACAACCCAGAACTTAAAGACATGTTGAAGCCAAGGGACATAGCCAAGGAAGGTCTGTATGCAGACTTGAGAGATGGTTCCTATTTCAAAAACAGTCCCCTGTTTTCTGTTGAAAAGGATGCATTGCAGATTCAGCTCTTCTACGATGAATTTGAAACAGGAAATCCTCTGGGTTCGAAAAAGGGTGTGCACAAATTAGGTGCTATGTATTTCACACTGAGAAATTTCCCCCCTGTCCTGAATTCTTCTTTAGTTAATATTCATTTGTGTGCTCTCTTTCACTCCCAAGATATCAAGCGCTATGGTTTCAACACAATACTTGAGCCAATTGTCCATGATCTAAAAATTCTTGAAACAGAGGGACTTCACATTGCCACACAAGGTGTGATTCGTGGTACTTTAATTCAGGTTACAGGAGATAATCTTGGTTTGCATGGTCTTTTTGGTTTTGTAGAGTCGTTTGGGGCACGATATTGTTGTCGATTCTGTCTGCTGGAAAAAGACTGTTTTCAGTCGGTGTTCTCGGAAGATGATCCAAAAGTTATACTCAGGACTGTTGACATGCACTCACACCATTGTCAAACTATACAAACAAATTCTACACTACCTCATGTATATGGTGTAAAGCGCACTTGTCTTTTGAATTCACTGAAGTATTTCCACACAGCAAACAACTTTTCAGTAGATCTCATGCATGACATACTGGAAGGGGTGGCTCAGTTTGAGGTAAAATTAGTCCTTCAGTATATTCAGAGCAACTTTCTTAATGCTGAAGAGCTTGCTGGTAGGATACATGCATATGACTATGGGTATAATCAACAACGAAATCGACCACCAAGAGTAAAACTTTTTGATGGAAGCAATGATTTGGGGCTGAATGCCACACAATCTTGGTGCTTGTTACGCAATATGCCCTTGCTATTTGGGGACTTGGTGCAAGCAGAGGATAAGTTCTGGCACCTTCTCCTTTTGCTTTTACAGCTGGTCAACATTGTATTTTCCCCTGTACTGTCAGAAGGAATGACCATATATTTGAAACATTTGATTGCTGATCACCATCGTCTATTCAAGCAACTATTCCCTGAAATCAATCTTATACCCAAGCACCATTTTTTGCTTCATTATCCGCGTATAATACGAAACATTGGTCCTGTTCTTCATATGTGGTGCATGCGTTATGAAGCAAAGCACAACTACTTTAAGAAACAGTGTAAAAATTTTAAGAACATTACTCTGTGCTTGGCTAGAAAACACCAAAATTCTTTGGCTATGAATTTTGATGTTTTCATTAATGAACGATTGATTTTGGGTCCAGGCAAGATGGTGGAGATCTCAGATCTTATCGGTGGTGTAGACGTTGCTAAGAAATTAAAAGCTGTAACACCTGTGTATTCAGCCAAATGGATCAAATACAATGGTACCGAGTACCGTCGTAACTGTGTGATTTGTATTGCTGTACACTGTGATATGCCAGTGTTTTGTAAAATCAAATCTATTATTGTCAGAGATGATGATATTGTGTTCTGTGGATTGTTGATGGAAACGGTGTGTTTTGATGAGCATTACCATGCATTCAGGGTTAGTCTGCATCCAGAAGGACTTGTTAAAGTTTTGAATGCTAATGAACTTTTCTATTTTAAGCCATTTGATGTTCAAGTGAAATATGGCACAATGGATTCCTCACCATACATAGTGCCTTACTGTCATTTTATGGCTGTGTGAAAAGTAAATAAACACAAAGAATGCACAAAGAATGCTTTTGATGCTCTGTTTATCATGAGTTGGATTTCATTTTACAGCACTTGGTTAAGTATTAATGTTGTTTTTTTTTTACATGAAGATAAAGCTGAGTGTACACTGCAAAATAATTCAAATTTAACATATGGTGTAAAACTAACACTGCTCAGAGACATATTCACTGATACATTTATATTAACTTCAATTCAGTGTTTATTATTAGGATTGCACTCTTAGTAGAGTTGATTTTGCAACATACCTGACCTACACTTATCAGAATGAGATTAACACTCCATGGAGTTATGGATTGCACTCTCAGTAGAGTTGATTTTGCTATATAATTGAGTAAATCATTAACACTTGATCAGAATAAGATTAACACTCTATGGAGTTATAGATTGCACTCTAATCAGAGTTAATTTTGCAATATAATTGAGTAAATCATTAACACTTGATTAGAATAAAATTAACACTCCATGGAGTTATAGATTGCACTCTCATCAGAGTTAATTTTGCAATATAATTGAGTAAATCATTAACACTTGATCAGAATAAAATTAACACTCCATGGAGTTATTTGATCTGTAGTGTTAACTATAAATGACACTCCTCAGTGTACACAAGTGTTAATCATTTACTCTTTATAGTGTTAGCTTAACACTCTAAATTTAACACCAGTGTTTAACACTGATTTAGAGCAGGACCAAATAGACACTAGAGTAGTGTTAATTTCAACACTTTAAGTGTTATTTTAACACTGCAAAATTTACTGTGTAGAGTTCTGGTGGTCCCATATCGGCTGCCTGTGCAGCATAAATAATAAGTTTAAGGCTTTCATGAGGACTTGTTGGATTAGGCCCCTACAGCATGATCACTGGGTTTGCTTCACTGGTTTATACAGAAGTTCAATGTGCAATATGTCATCATGAAAATGCAACACATCACTTGCAAATACACTGCAGATGTATGATACAAGAATAAGATTTGTATGAAAGCCCTACACAGTGTTAGCCTAACTAGCAGTAGCTAACATTCTAAGCTAAATTGATAACATAACATACACACAGTGTAGCATCAAGAGCACGTAAGGTGACGTGACCCTTCGACAGCGATGCAAGCTTAGTTTATAGCTCTACTCATATAGTCAACCTTTTCACTTATCCTAACGAATTATCTGGATATTTCGACACCTATCGCACCATGAACACTTCGGCGAGCAAAGATGCGCGTAAAAGGGAGATTGAACAATCGCCTTCAAAGAAAAAGTTTAAAAACTCCTCCATCTCAAAGGACGACCTCGACGCCGCTATTGCTAACGGCATAAAGCTAGCACTTCAAGAACAACAGAGTGCGCTCAATGTAATAGTTGCCTCAGCGGTTCAGGAAGCTGTTGACTCTTTCTTGGTGCCAGCTTTACGCGATTTACGGACTGATATACAAAAGACCAAGGATGAGGTAAAGGACATTCGTGGGGATTTAGACAGAGTGACAACATCGGCTAAGAGCGCCAACGACCGGGTGAACTCACTACAAGCCACTGCGCGAGAGGACAGACGAACCGTAATCCAGCTACAGAAACAACTGGATGAACTAACTGAAAAGTTGACAGATCTGGAGGATAGGAGCCGCCGTAATAACGTCCGAATTGTGGGTTTACCTGAAGGAGCGGAGGGTTCCGATGCTGTCAGCTACCTCAAAGCGAATCTTCCTCTGTGGATCCCATCACTGAAGGGTCAGTCCATTGACATCGAGAGAGCTCACCGGGTGTATCATGACGCTGACGATGCCAAGCCCAACAAGCCCCGCACCCTCATCTTCAAGCTACTTCGGTGGCAAGACAGGTCAGACATCCTCTCCGGTGCACACCAAGCTTTCCCGGTGAAATCCGCCAACGACGACAGTCTCCTGTTCTTCCCTGACTACAGCCGGGCGACAACATCGAAGAGGAAGAGCTTCGGCGCAGTAAAGAAGAAGGCGACAGCCATGGGCCTGCATAACTTTCTCAGATACCCAGCCGTGCTGAAGATCGACCATGGGGGAAAGAAGCTATCCTTCCAGACTCCTGAAGCTGCGGAGAACTTCATCGGGACACTGTCGCGGAGATCCAATCGTACAGCAGCGGCGAATGTGGACGAGGATGTTTGTGTCTCTGATCCCAGAAAGGGCAATCGTCAGGCGGCCAGTCACGGAGGAGAGGGCAATCTGGTGGACATGAAGGACTGACGGCTGTCTGGCTACCATCTCCAATAAAGAACACTATCTTGGCTGGTTTAAGGTTTGCCTTTGTTTACATATTGACATCGTTACGAGAGTCGAGAGCACACTTGCTACACTCTAAGCTTATATGTTACGGTCAATGTATTTCATTTCACCGCTTGGGAGGGTGAAGAATGTTCACTTACTTATTTTTGTTGCTATATGGGTATTTCTATTTCTATAGCTATGCGTTGGAGTGGACTGGTCACGGATCAATCGAAGTTTGTGTTGCAGACCTATAGGAACATTTCTATGCGGGCTGCGCCTGTTTTTGTATATAGTTTTTTTTCCACCCCCTCCTCCTTCCTCTCCACTACAGACATATTACCATACCGTTTCCTATTTGCTGCAATGGTGAACATGTTTATGACTTGGCTGGTAGGCCTATACTATTTTAGCCTCACGCTTTGTCAGTCAACTTTCCTGAGTAGGCCTAGGTCTACTACTCACCTTCGTATCCATTCTGGTCTTACATCTTTGCAATCCAAATGTCACCGCTAATCATTTTATCACTCAATGTTAATGGCCTGAACTCAGCTGTCAAACGGACGCGTGTCCTTGAGTACCTGCATCGTATTGCCTTAATTCAAGAAACACATCTCAGACAATGTGATGTATCCCGTTTTCAAAACAAACGCTACAAATTAATTGCATCGTCCTGTGCGCTAAATAGAACAAAGGGAGTGTGCATTTTGGTGAAAAGAGCATTTGATTTCAATATTAAACATAGTGCACATGATGATGCAGGACGACTGGCAATTGTCACTGGCAACATACTTAATCAGAAATTAGCACTAATGTCTATTTACTGCCCAAATGAGCCTGATAGAGACTTTTTTACTTACATTGGTAATGTAGCACTAGACCAAAATGATTGTTCGTTAGTGTTAGGAGGTGATTTTAATGCCTTTATGAACCCAATTCTTGATAAATCTAATTCAGATGCTGTGACCAATCTCTCAAGTACTCTACTGAACTCACTCATAAAAGATCTGAACCTTATTGACCTTTGGCGTGTTCAAAATAATGATACTAGGAATTATACATTTTTCTCCAATAGACATAAAACGTTTTCCAGGATAGATTACATCTTTGTTAGTCCATCCTTAGTTTCAAATGATTCCTCCATTTCTATTGAGCCGATCCTGCTATCTGACCATTCAGCTTTGTTATGTTACATTGACCTGCCCAATAGTAAGACTAGGGCCCCTAGGTGGCGAAGGAATACATCCTTGCTTAGTAACCCCTCTTTTCTTAGCTCTCTAAGATTAGAAATGAAAGATTTTTTAGATATGAATACAACTGAAGACATCAACCCACAAGTCTTGTGGGAGGCCACAAAATGCTTTGTTCGAGGTTTCTGTATCTCTTTCTCCTCTAATTTGTCGAAATCAAAAGCACATAAGATATCTGATCTAGAAAACAAAATTGAATCATTACAGAATTTACAAAAGCATAGTATGTCGGATGACCAGTCTTCATTATTGGCATCATTAAAAGAGGAGTATAATGCAATAGCTATATCAAAATCAGAATTCATCTTACATAGAACTAGACAGAAGTACTATTTTGAATCAGAACGGCCAAGTCATTTGCTAGCACTCATGCTTAAAGACTGTGAAACAAAGGCTCACATCTCAGCAATAAAAACGGCTGATGGTAAAATTACAACAAATTCCAAAGTCATTAACAACACCTTTTCCTCGTTTTTTGAAAGTGTGTATAAATCTGAGCTTGACTTCAATGATTTAATTTGTGGGAATTTTTTAGATAGTTTAGATTTGCCCAAGGTTTCGCAAGTAGACCAAATTGACCTGGAGGCCCCGTTACAAATAGAGGAGTTGCTTAATGCCCTAAAATGCCTAAACAAAGGCAAATCACCTGGATTAGACGGCCTTCCACCAGAGCTATTTTTAGAGCTCTGGGACATGGTAGGTCCCCTTATGCTCAATTCTTTTAATTTCGCTATTCAGAGTGGGACTTTTCACAGAGACCAAAAAACAGCGCTAATCACTCTTCTTTTAAAGAAAGGGAAAGATCCCCTCAATTGCTGTAGCTATAGACCTATATCCCTCCTTACAACTGACCTAAAAATATATGCCAAGGCTCTTGCTCTGCGTCTAGTAAAAGTCATCAAGTCACTGGTAAATGCAGACCAAACAGGATTCATCCAAGGACGGTTTGCTTCAGACAACATGAGGAGGCTCTTGCATGTCATAGATGCAGCAGATAGTAAGCAAACTCCATGTGCAGTCTTTTCACTCGATGCAGAAATGGCATTTGATAATTTACAATGGGATTTCATGTGGGCAGTTTTGAAACGTTTCGGGTTTGGGCACACATTTATTGAAATGATTAAGACATTATACCACTCTCCTCTCACAAGTGTCATTACAGGGGACCGCATCTCCCCAGCATTTGAAATAGAACGTGGAACAAGACAAGGATGCCCACTTTCTCCTCTTTTATTCTGTTTATCACTGGAACCTTTAGCACAAGCCATTCGGCAATCTACAGCTTCTCCTATGGTAATTGGTGGTCATAACCATATTATATCTCTGTATGCTGATGACATCATTTTGTTCTTGGACAACTTTGATACCTCCATTCCCCCTATAATGAAAATATTTGATCATTTTAGTTCCCTCTCAGGTTATAAAATAAATTGGTCAAAATCCTCCCTAATGCCTCTGAATAGCAAACCTATAAAGGCCACGTTACCAGCATGTATTCAAGTTAAAAGCTCCTTTACTTACCTAGGCATCACAGTTCAGAATAGTATACATAAAATCAATAAGGACAACTACATCACTATGCTACACAAAATAAGATCAGACATGCAAAGATGGAAGAATTTAAAAACATCTCTTCAAGGCAGAATAAGCAGTGTTAAAATGAATGTTTTGCCACGTCTCAATTTTCTTTTCTTTATGTTGCCACTCCCTCCACCTCCAAATTACTTCAAAGACATACACTCTATGGTATCCAAATTTATTTGGAATGAAAAGAAGCCTAGGATCCGACTGACAACACTACAGCGCCCCAAACAACTGGGTGGTCTAGCAGTTCCTAATTTTGAACTTTATTATTGGTCTTTTCAACTCAAGGCACTCAGCACATGGGTTAATTCAGACGCCACTATGGCATGGAAACAGATTGAATCTTCTAAGGTTGCACCACATAGACTACAGGATGTTTTATTTGCCAATATAATTACCAAAACACTCAAGAAATTTGGACCGATCATTGCTAACTCTGTCCAGGTGTGGAGAAAAGCAGAGCAATGGATGGGAGGTCCATTCAAATATTGCAAAAACACACCTCTATGGCATAATGCAAAGCTATTGTCTGGTAACAAACCATTTTTTCAACCTTCATGGTCATCACATGGTATTAATATCTTTGGTGACATTTATAATGCTCAAGGTCTTCGCTCTTTGCAGGATTTAAGGACACAATTTTCACTCACAGCTTCTGCTTACTTTGTATACTTTCAGTTAAGAGCTGCTCTGAAAGCATATGGTGTGCCCTGGGACTCTCCTCTCCCGGCTCACCCCATGCTAGAATGGATCCTACCTAGTTTAGGTAGATCATCAGTTTCCATCATTTACAGAAAATTAATTGAACACAGTTCGAGGGCTCTATCAGTAGAATCTATATGGAATAGGGAACTGGGGGAATTAGATCTTTGTGTAGACTGGGACTCGGTTTGGTCTAATTTAAGTTTGACTTCTAAGAACCTTGCACATCAACTGATCCACTTCAAAACCATTCACAGAGCATACATTACACCTTATAGAAGGTTTCAGATGAAACTGCAGGCTTCATATGACTGTCTTATTTGCAATTGTTCCTCACCTGGAACATTCTTACATATGTTTTGGAGTTGTCCCATCATATCCGATTTCTGGTCTCATGTAAATTCTGTATTATCCCAGTTGCTTGATATTTCCTATTTTCCTAACCCTGCTCTTTGTCTCCTTAATGATACGTCTGATATTCCTCTTAAACTTGTTCAATGTAAAATGCTTTTCGCTGGCTTTACGTCTGCAAAGAAAACAATTACAAAACACTGGTTCACTCCTGATGTTTGTATGAAGTCCTTTTGGATACACAGCCTTACTAAAATTGGCAATATGGAACTGACAACTGCACGTCTAAACAAAGCTCGACCTGCTACTGTGGAATCCTGGAAACAGTTTTCATTAAAGTTAATTTCTTGGATAAGATGTTAGGTCATAGTACCATGCCTTATCCATCATTCTGCCATGTAAAACTCCAGTTTTATATTTTCTTTCTTTTCTAGTGTTTCACTATTGTTGTATGATGATCCTCAATATGTCTGTAACCCCACACCACACCCCACCCCCCCTTTCCCCTTGTTGAAAATCAATAAAATATTGATCACAAAAAAAAAGAGCACGTAAGGTCACACACAGCAACATAGTAAACTACTACACATACACACCAACACACTTTTATGGGTCTTTTCTTACCTTGAAGTGAGGTTGATAGACACATTTTTCCATGCCAAGTTGACAGTTGTGGCTTGATGGCATAGAGGTAGAAAATAACACTAGAGAGGACCCCGCCCCCCTTTTTACGGCAATCTGTAGCGGCCATTATCTGTAGGTAGATCAGAGAACTGGAAATTAACGGAGAACGAGGCTCACCTCTGTCAAAAATGGCTTAATCATGTGAAAATGTCCACCAACACACTATACAAGGACAACAGTTGAAGTGTGTTGCTAACTATGTTCATAAAAGACATTATTTGATTTTTAAATGTATTTTATCGACTCATATGATTTTAGTAGATATTTAGCCTGCCATTTCAAATCTGGTGTTTGATTAATGTGTTACTTCATATTCACACAGTTTTAGTCAATTTTTTGACAGGGTGGGCGTGTTCTCCATTGACTTGCATTGCCCGAAGGTACCTACACTACCTACGGAAGTTAGGAAGCTCCAGCTGCCATTTCCCAGTGCTGTCGCAAATTGCTGTGTCCTCTCTAGTGTTATTTTCTACCTCTATGCTTGATGGTCACTGGTGTTGAGTAAATCTATCCCCCATTGACAGATTCACCATTTTAGAGAAGTTTGGTTTTTATGTTACATTTTGATAAAATAGGGCTCTATGGTTCTGACATGAATGGGTTCTTCTGTACACACCAGAAACTGGTAAAAAAAAACAACTAAAACAACCAAAAAATTGAGTGCACCAGCCATAGGATTAGAACTCTCAACCTCAAGATAAGGACGTGCCAGTATGGCTACATGAAGAGGACTATCCCCTACACAAGGATTCAAGGATTCAAGGATA
>NW_026945824.1:0-7500 GCF_034702125.1 Engraulis encrasicolus | reverse complement strand
TCCAGCTTGAGATACCAAACAGGCACTGGTCACTACACACTACAGGTTCAATGGTGTGACAGTCATAGCATACCTACAAAGAGGGTGAGGTGTGATGGTCATGCCAACGTCACACTTCAGTATGAGTCTGAGCTCTGCAGGTTAAATCTAATGACCGCATGGCTGTCATTAAGTGTTACGATAGGCTGATAATCTTTGACTTAAAGACTTATAAGCATAAACTGTAGGTCAATATTGACTACAACATTACATTATGATAAATGTAACCCAAACTAGCCCAAAATAACACAACCCAAAATAACCCAAAACAAAACAAAATAACCCAAAACAAAATCACCCAAAACAAAACAACCCAAAACAAAACAAAACAAAACAACCCAAAGCAAAATAACCCAACCCAAAATAACCCATCCCAAAATAAAACAACCCAAAATAACCCAAACTAATAACCCAACCCAAAATAACCCAAAATAAACCAAAACAAAACAAATAACCCAACCCAAAACAACCCAAAACAACCCAAAACAAAATAACCCAACCCAAAATAACCCAAACCAAAATAACCCAACCCACAATAACCCAAAACAAAATAACCCAAAACAAAATAACCCAACCCAAAATAACCCAAAATAACCCAAAACAAAACAAAATAACCCAAAACAAAATAACCCAACCCAAACAAAAAATAACCCAACTCAAAATAACCCAAAACAAAACAAAATAACCCAAAACAAAACAAAACAACCCAAAACAAAATAACCGAACCCAAAATAGCCCAACCCAAAATAACCCAAAGCAAAACAAAACAACCCAAAACAAAACAAAATAACCCAAAACAAAATAACCCAAAACAAAATAACCCTACCCAAAATAACCCAAAACAAAACAACCCAAAACAAAACAAAACAAAACAACCCAAAACACAATAACCCAACCCAAAATAACCCATCCCAAAATAAAACAACCCAAAATAACCCAAAATAATAACCCAACCCAAAATAACCCAAAATAACCCAAAACAAAACAAATAACCCAACCCAAAACAACCCAAAACAAAACAACCCAAAACAAAACAAAATAGCCCAACCCAAAATAACCCAAACCAAAATAACCCAACCCACAATAACCCAAAACAAAATAATCCAAAACAAAATAACCCAACCCACAATAACCCAAAACAAAATAATCCAAAACAAAATAACCCAACCCACAATAACCCAAAATAACCCAAAACAAAACAAAATAACCCAAAACAAAATAACCCAACCCAAACAAAAAATAACCAAACTCAAAATAACCCAAAACAAAACAACCCAAAACAAAATAACCGAACCCAAAATAGCCCAACCCAAAATAACCAAAAGCAAAACAAAACAACCCAAAACAAAACAAGACAACCCAAAATAACCCAACCCAAAATAACCCAAAATAACCTAACCCATAATAACCCAACAAAAAATAGCACAAAACAAAACAAAACAACCCAAAACAAAATAACCCAACCCAAAATAACACAAAATAACCCAAAACAAAGCAAAATAACCCAAAACAAAATAACCCAAAATAACCCAACAAAAAATAACCCAACACAGAACAAAACAAAACAACCCAAAACAAAATCACCCAACCCAAAATAACCCACCCAAAACAAAACAAAATAACCCAAAACAAAACAAAATAACCCAACCCAAAATAACCCAAAATAACCCAATAAAAAAAAAAACAACCCGAAACAAAACAAAATAACCCAAAACAAAATAACCTAAAATAACCCAAAATAAAAACCCAACCCAAAATAACCCAAAATAACCCAAAACAAAACAAAATAACCCAACCCAAAACAACCCAAAACAAAACGACCCAAAACAAAACAAAATAACCCAACCCAAAATAACCCAAACAAAAATAACGCAATCCACAATAACCCAAAACAATATAACCCAAAACAAAGTAACCCAACCCACAATAACCAAAAATAACCCAAAACAAAACAAAATAACCCAAAACAAAATAACCCAACCCAAACAAAAAATAACCCAACTCAAAATAACCCAACTCAAAATAACCCAAAACAAAATAACCCAACCCAAAATAACCCAAGACAAAACAAAACAAAACAAAACAACCCAAAACAAAACAAGACATTCCAAAATAACCCAACCCAAAATAACCCAAAATAACCCAACCCATAATAACCCAACGAAAAATAACCCAAAACAAAACAAAACAGCCCAAAACAAAACAAAACAACCCAAAACAATATAACCCAACCCAAAATAACCCAAAACAAAAAATAACCCAAAACAAAACAAAACAACCCAAAACAAAACAAAACAACCCAAAACAAAAAAACCCAACCCAAAATAACCCAAAAACAAAAATAAATAAATAACCCAACCCAAAATAACCCAACCCAAAATAACCCAACAAAAAAAACCCCAAACCAAAATAACCCAAAACAAAACAACCCAAAACAAAATAACCCAACCCAAAATAACCCAACCCAAAACAAACTAACCCAACCCAAAACAAAACAAATTAACCCAACCCAAAACAAAACAAAATAACCCAACCCAAAACAACCCAAAACAAAACAACACAAAACAAAACAAAATAACCCAACCCAAAATATCCCAAACCAAAATAACCCAACCCACAATAACCCAAAATAACCCAAAACAAAATAACCCAACCCAAAACAAAATAACCCAACCCAAAAAAACCAAAACAAAACAAAACAACCAAAAACAAAACAAGACAACTCAAAATAACCCAACCCAAAATAACCCAAAATAACCTAACCCATAATAACCCAACAAAGAAATAACCCAAAAAAAACAACCCAAAACAAAGTAACCCAACCCAAAATAACCCAAAATAACCTAAAACAAAATAACCCAAAACATAATAACCCAAAATAACCCAACCCAAAATAACTCAACAAAAACAAAATAACCCAACCCCAAAAAAAACAAAACAAAACAACCCAAAACAAAATAACCCAACCCAAAACAACCCAAAACAAAACAAAACAACCCAAAACAAAATAACCCAACCCAAAACAAAACAGACTAACCCGACCCAAAATAAAACAAAATAACCCAAGCCAAAAGAAAACAAAAGAACCCAAAATAACCCAAAATAATAACCCAATGCAAAATATTCCAACCAAAAAAATATCCCAACCCAAAATAACCCAAAACAAAACAAAATAACCCAAAACAAAACATAACAAAACAAAACACAACAAAATATCCCCAAAAAATAACCCAAAATAATAACCCAACCCAAAATAACCCAAAACAAAACAAAATAACCCAACCCAAAAGAAAACAAAATAACCCAAAACATAATAACCCAAAATAGCCCAAAACAAAATAACCCAACCCCAAATAACCCAAAATAACCCAACCCAAAACAACCCAAAACAAAACAAAATAACCAAATCCAAAACAAAATAACCCAAAACAAAATAACCCAACCCAAAAATAACCCAAAACAAATAATAACCCAACCCAAAATAACCCAAAACAAAAAATAACCCAACCCAAAATAACCCAAAATAAAATTAAATTACCCAAAACAAAATAACCCAATCCAAAATAACCCAACCCAAAATAACCTAAAACAAAACAACCCAAAACAAATAACCCAAAATAACCCAAAACAGAACAAAATGACCAAAAACAAAATAATCCAATCCAAAATAACCCAAAACAAAACAACCCAACCCAAAATATCCCAACCCAAAATAACCCAAAACAAAACAAAATAACCCAAAACAAAACATAACAAAACAAAACACAACAAAATAACCCCAAAAAATTACCCAAAATAATAACCCAAAACAAAACAAAATAACCCATCCCAAAACAAAACAAAATAACCCAAAACAAAATAACCCAAAATAGCCCAAAACAAAACAAAATAACCTAACCCTAAATAACCCAAAATAACCCAACCCAAAATAACCCAAAACAAATAATAACCCAACCCAAAATAACCCAAAACAAAAAATAACCCAACCCAAAATAACCCAAAACAAAATTAAATTACCCAAAACAAAATAACTCAATCCAAAATAACCCAACCCAAAATAACCTAAAACAAAGCAACCCAAAACAAATAACCCAAAATAACCCAAAACAGAACAAAATGACCAAAAACAAAATAATCCAATCCAAAATAACCCAAAACAAAACAACCCAACCCAAAATATCCCAACCCAAAATAACCCAAAACAAAACAAAATAACCCAAAACAAAACATAACAAAACAAAACACAACAAAATAACCCCAAAAAATTACCCAAAATAATAACCCAACCCAAAATAACCCAAAACAAAACAAAATAACCCAACCCAAAACAAAACAACCCAAACCAAACAAAACAAAACAAAACAAAACAAAAACAAAATAGCCCAACCCAAAATAACCCAAAGCAAAACAAAACAACCCAAAACAAAAAAAACAAAATAACCCAAACAAAATAACCCCAAAACACCCAAAACAAACAAAAAAAACAAAACAACAACACCAAACCACCCAAAACAAACCCATCCCACAAAAAAACAACCCACATCCCAAAAAAATAACCCAACCAAAAACCACCAAAACAAAACAAATAACCCAACACCCAAACAACCCAAAACAAACACCCAACACCAAAACAAAAACAAAATACCCAACCCAAAATACCCCAAACACCAAAATAACCCAACCCACAATAACCCAAACAAAATAAACAAAACAAAACACCCAACCCACAATAACCAAACAACAACAAAATAAAACAAAATAACACCAACCCAAAATAACCCAAAACCACACACCAAAACAACACAACAAATAACCCACAACCCAAACAAAATAACCCAACCCAAACAAAAAATAACCAAAACTCAACAACCCACCCCAAAAAACACCAAAACCACACCAACCAAATAACCCACAACAAAATGAATTACCACAAACAAAAAAAACCCACCAAAGCACACCAAAAAAACCCAAAAAAACAAAACAAAACAAAACCAACCAACAAAACAATACAAACAAAACCAAAAACAAAACAAAAAAAACAAACAAAAAAACAAAACAAAACAATCCAAAAAAACAAAAACAAAAAAACAAACTCAAAATACAACCCAAAAAAAACCACTAAAACACAACAAAATAACCCACCCAAACAAACCACACAAACAAACCACAAACCACAAACAAATAACCCAAAAAATAACCAAAATAACCCCCCCCAACCCACCCAAACCACCCCAAACCAAAACCAACACAAACCCCCCCCCAAACAAAACAACCCACCCCCCAAACAAAAAACAACCAAAACAACCCCCACAACCCCCCCACACCAAAACAACCCACAACCAAAACAACCCCACCCAACCCCCAACAACCAAACAACCCAAAACAAAACACAACCCACAAAAACAAAAACAAAACAAACCAACCCAACAAATAACACAAAAAACAAACAAAAAAAAACCCAAAATACCCCACAAATAAAACAACACAAAATAACCAAAACCAATAAACCAAACATAACCCAAAAAAAAAACAACACACAAAACCATAAAACCCCAAAAAAAAACCCAAACAAAACAAAACATAAAAAAAACCACAAAAAAACCAAAAACCCAACCCACAATAACCCAAACAAAATAAACCAAAAAAAAAATAAAACAAAAAAAAACACCCAAAACACAACAAAACCAACAACAAACAAAAACCAACCGAAACCAAAAATAACCACAACCAAACAACAAAACCACACAAACCAAACACACCAAACAACCAACCCAAAACACCACACACAACCAAAACACACCAACCCAACACCCAAAACACAAAACACCCAAACACAAACACAAAAAAAACAAAACAAAAAACCCACACAAACACCCAACCCAAACCAAACACAACACAAACCAAAAACACCAAACCCCATAACAACCCACACAAAATAAACCACCACAACAACAAACACAAAACAACCAACACAAAACAACACCACAAAAACCAACCACAAACCAAAATAAACCAACCACCAAACACCCAAAAAACACAACCACAACACCAAAAACCACCACCAAACACACAAAACAAAAAACACACACAAAACACACCACACACACAACCAAACACACACACCAACCACACCCCACCAAACCACCCAAAACAACAAACAACCCAAAACAACAACAAACAAAAACACAAACCACCCAAAAAACAAACCCCACCACAACCCAACCCAAAACCACAACAACCCCAAACACCACACCAACCCCCACCCCCACCAACACCACCCACCCACCCCACCCACACACCAACCCCAAACCAAAAACAAACACACAAAACACAACAACCAAAAAAACCAAACACAAACAAACCCCACAAACACCAACCAACCAACACCCCCACACCAAAACACCAAACAAAACCACCCACCCAAAACAACCAAAAACCAAACCCCAAACACAACCCCCCACAACACACCACCACAACCCCACCCCCCCCCCACAAAAACCACCCACCAAACCCCCACACAACCCAACCAAAAACACCAACACCCCCCACACACATACCCCCACCCCAGACCCACCCCAACACCCCACACACAACAAACCACCCCCCACCCAAAAACCCACCAACACCCACCCACACACCCCCACCCAAACCCCCCAACAACACCCCAACCCACACCACAAAAAACCCCAAACACCCCCCCCCCCCCACCCCCCCAAAACCAAAAACAACAAACACCTCACCCCCCAAACAACACAACCAACCACCAAACCAAAACCCACACCACAAACCACAACCCACCCAAACCAAACCCAAACAAAAACAACACCAAACCCAACACACCCACCACAACCACAACCCCAACCCCACAACAACACACACAACAACACAAACACCAACCCACCACACACACCACCAACACAACCAACCCCCACCAACCACCCACCAACACAAACCAAACCCCACACACACAACCACACCAACCCACACCCAACAAAAAACCACCCCACACGACACAACCCAACAAAAAAACAACCAACAAACCCACCCCCCCCACCACAAACCACAAACCAACACACCCCCCCAACCCAAAAAACCAAACACCCACCCACCCAAAAAAACCCCACCCCACACACCAAACCCAAAAAAAAACCACACCCCACCACAACCCAAAAACACCCCCCCACAACATCAACCCCCCCCCACCACCACAACCCCCACCACACCAAAAACCACCAACCAAACCAACACAACAACAACATCAACACAACCAAACCACAAACCCACCAACCACACCAAACCCAAACACCACACCCAACACAACACAAAAACAACCACCAAAAAAAAAAAACAAAAAAAAAACAACAAAACCCCACAACCCCCCCTCTCACCAAAAACCACCAAAACCACAAAAAAACACACCCAACCCCACACCACCAAAAAAAAACCCAAAAAAAACCCAAC
>NW_026945823.1:17500-27500 GCF_034702125.1 Engraulis encrasicolus | reverse complement strand
AAGGCTCCACTCCGCAAACTGGTATTACAATAACGGGATGGGGTATCACATTGATGGGCACTAATGGGAAATGATATTGAAGGGGAATGGTATTGCATTGAAGGGAAATGATTATTACACTGAAGAGAAATGGTATTGCACAAAAGCAGAAGGAGAGGGAAACATTTTTCATTCGAGGGGCCACTTTCAATTTGATCAAGTCCTCTAAAGGCTGTACTATGAACACAAACCAGGATTTCCCCCTGCACTTTCGGCCTATATTCAAGGCCTAAAATATTACTATAAATTGCAAATGCAATTTCTTTACCAAAACCTCATATTTCATGTGAAGTTGCGTAACATTACAATTGTAGGCTATATCATAATTTTACATTATTAAATGATATATTATATAACGGCCCCTCGAGTTATAGGTTCCCCACACCTGCACTAAAGGGACATGGTATATAATAGACCTCATGTCAATGAAGTTGAGATTTTGATTCTGAACATCCAATCGCACTCTACTTGCTTCTCCGAGAGCTCTCTAAGCTTTGCTTTGTTGTGTCGGCACCCATTGTACGCGCTACTTACTCTGCGATTAATATAATACTAATAATACTACAATAATAATACTGATGTTCACAATCTCTTTAGTTAGATTTCCATGTTATAACATGCTATAACATGGGTTATGCTTGGCAATAAATTGTATTGTTTACAATACTTTTTGGCTAAAATACATGAGTGATCACTTGACGCACAGTGGGGACCGATACAGGGAACTCTTTTTGAGGTTGCACCAGTTTGGGAAATGATGACGACACTGGGGGGAGGCATTAAATGGTGACACCAGCCACCAGCTTGACACCAGCTTGACACCGGCCGTTGCAAGAGGTGACCTCCAGACTGGCTCTGTTTGGTGGACGCTGCTCTCAGATGAGCTTTTCAAGGTTGCACCAGTTTGGGAAATTATGATGACACTGGGGGAGGCATTAAATGGTGACACCAGACACCAGCTTGACACCGGCCATTGCAAGAGGTGACCTCCAGATTGGCTCTGTTTGGTGGATTGTTTACACGGTTGCTAAGCAACACCGACCACACAGTTCACTCTAGAAGAGGTTACCTCTGGGTAATGACATGATCTCGGTTTGAGGCTCACCGATTTCTTCTCCTATTCTCCTGTCCCTGATTTTAAGTTCATGTTTTACGGTCCAGGGTTTGAGTTGGGACATCGGCTGACTTCTTCACTGAAACAGAGTTTGATTGTGGTGTTGTTTGGTAATGACATGGTCTTGGTTTGAGGCTCACCGATTTCTTCTCCTATTCTCCTGTCTTCTGATTTTAAGTTCATGATTTATTGGCTGGGGTTTGCGTTGGGACAGGGTTAGGGTTTGAGTTGGGACATCGGTTGACATCTTAACTGAAATTAATGTTGGCCATGGTGTTGTCTGGTGTTTTTTGGTTTATTTATTGATCAATAGCAAGGTTTCATGACACATGAGCTAACTGTGGCAGCATGCGAAATCAGATGGGAAACAGCAAAATACTGTGGATCTACCGTCTGAGACACTTGTGTTATTTTCTAATTCAGGGATGGGCAACTTTCATGATGAGAAGGGTCACATTTTTTTAATCACCACCCTCGGAGGGCCACATAACCAGGGATCTTTTTGATTTCAACTTGCAGAGTTCGAGGTGCAGTTGGTTGCTCACTGACTGGTGATAGACCTATTGTTTGTAATGAATAGGAGTGTACTCTATTGGCCAATAGTATAATTATCATGGATTAATTTAGTAGTGGTTTTATTTGTTACGTTTTTAAGTCATGTTTTATCTACGTAAGGGCTGTACTGAATAAGGAGGAGGGCCGCATGTAGCCCCCGGGCCTCCAGTTGCCCATCCCTGATCTAATTTGTATAGCACTGTGACAGCCGTGGCCTACTGGTTGAGGAGATGGGCTTTAGATCAGAGGTTCGAATCCCACCCTGCCACTCCACTCTCACTCCCTACCGCATTCCATGGCTGAGGTGCCCTTGAGAAAAGACGCCTAACCCCACATTGCTCCAGGGACTGTAGCCAGATGTGTACCTTGTAGGGATGGCACAAACCGCACCGAAAACCGAAACCGTACAATTCACACACATACCGAACCGAACCGTGCAATCCATCGCAAACCGCAATTCATGTACTTCCCAGAAAAATATGTAAAACATATTCTAGACAGATCTAGAACAGATTCTAGGAGTATCTTATCCAGTCTCTCTGATTAAAACATTAGCGTATAAGACAATTAAAATCACACCATTTTCACATTATAAGCCTATACAAACCATATGTAGGATATTTAGTGATAAGTCCGATTCTATTAGCCAGTGCACCATTTATCATGAACTAAAAAAAAAGAACCGTAGAGAACCGAAAACCGTGACCTTGACACCGTGATATGAACCGAACCGTGAATTTTGTGAACCGCTCCACCCCTAGTACCTTGTAATCATCCGCATGTCGCTTTGGATAAAAGCACCAGCTAAGTGTAATTTTATACAGCAGCGTTATAACAGAGAAGAAGAGTGAAGGTGTTGCTCAAATACAACATATACATGCTGTGTATATACAGTAACCACCAGCACAACACAAAACATGATTTACAGCTCTGCCAATCATATAAGAAAGAGAAGGAAACGCAATGTTGAATTCACAGAGAGGAGTTCCTCAGAGTGCACATCTTCCCCCATAGAACTGTTTATTTATTAACTAATCCTCAATTGGATTAGAAGATGATAAATAATTCCTATAAATACAACAGTCAGCTCTCATTATAAAATGAAATCCTTCTTAATCCTACCAGACGTGTGTGATTAAATGTTCTGCAGTCTAATTTCATGCTGCAGCATTTGGCCCAGAATCCAAACTCCATAAAGCTTCAAATGGGATAAACAAGATGTCTCTTGCTGAAGTGTAAATGGGTTTCTTATTGGGCTTCATTGCAGTTGCTTTAATAGAACTAGACATATTTATGTCTGTTTATGCAGTGCCGTCCCATGTCGTAAGATTTGGCAACATACTTCACAAGACCGACATCAGGAGTTGTTGATGTTTACATAGATGTTCACATAGCATGGGATCACTAGCATGCATAAACCACATTCCTTGAGCAGCTATTTAGTGCCTGCTGTTTCCTAAATGTTCCCAAATGGAAAGAATATGAGGGTGCCAAAACTCTGACCTGAAATAAACATATGAAGAAGACTGAAGTTAAATGGATAAGGGGTAGAGAGTAGAAAGCACACAAAGCCACAATAAGCCGAATATTCAGTTGCGTATTCCATATGCTCCTCTTCCGGGCTCACTGTGATTGGGGGTGACTGATGCCAATCATCGGATTCTACAGTTCTGATTGGGTGAATCTTCTCACGGGGCAGGTCCTGCCACAAGTTTACCTGCACAGGGTGGTTCTGATCAATCAGTTTCATTCCTTTCTGGAATATTCTGGCCTCTTTATGTTCTCTCTCTATCCGGCTGAGTTCTTTTTCCTCCTTTTCTTCAGGATTATCTGCCTTTTCTCCTTGCCTAAGAAAGGAATCAATCCACATTTCCCTTTCTCTTCTCCTTCATCAAATTGGTGTCAGCCCCTAAATGATCTTTCTCCTTCTGCATTCTTATCACTCGTCGTAACTCACTGCTCATTGACATTCCTTTCTTCCCTCCATCCTCTCTCTCTCTCTCTCTCCTCTCCCTCGTCTCCCCTCTCTCGAGCCTCCTCCTCTCTCATGCTCTCTCTCTCTCTCTCCCAAACTACTACCCTCTCTCTCTCTCTCCCACGCTCTAACCCTCTCTCTCTCTCCCTCTACCCTCTCTCTCTCTCTCTCTCTCTCTTTCTCTCTCTCTCTGCCTTCTCCCCCCCACCCCCCCCCCCCCCCCCCCCTCTCTCTCTCCTCTACTCTAGATAAGTGTCCGGCCACCAGTGTGCTGGCCTCCCAGATGCACCCCTCCCCCGTCGTCAACCACCTGCTGCTGGGCCGCAAGCATCGGGGTGGGGGAGGAGGAGGGGGGGCCGGCCAGAGGGGAGGGGGGGGCACCCAGCGGAGCTCCCGGAGTAGCCTGGGAGGCGCAACAGGACCAGGAGGTGTTGGAGGACTCCCTCAAGGCCAACCTATTCCCCTGGACGAGGCAGTGAGGACACGACTACAGGTACAACACATAGGCTAATCAGCAGTAGCATCTGCAGAGAATACAGTAGAATAGGCAAGACGAGACTACAGTAGAGTAGAACAAACTTTAATTCGATTTTTATTTCGATAGAATAAAAATGGAAGAGCAGAATGGAATTGATCTGAATAGAATTGAGCTGCATGGAATTGAGTAGATTATAATCAAGTAGATTCAAGTAGGATAGAATCGAGTAGGATAGAATTCAGTAGGATAGATTCAAGTAGGATAGAATAGAGTAGAGTAGAATTTAATAAAATAGAGAAGAATAGAATAACAGATTTTGTCTCCTAGTCTGGCTGTGTTGTAGCCTCGCGAGCCATCTTACGTACTTCCGCCAAAGGATTGGCTCCACTACTGTAGTCTGTCCGTGCTTCTCTGTGGAGTGCCTGGAGCAGTAGAATTTTGATCGCAACGCCCCTCCAGAAAACAGCCAATAATCGACTACGCCCCCCACGTGGGGGCAAAAGGGGGACGACGCTCGTGACAATG
Source organism: Engraulis encrasicolus (assembly GCF_034702125.1). Taxonomy (NCBI): domain Eukaryota; kingdom Metazoa; phylum Chordata; class Actinopteri; order Clupeiformes; family Engraulidae; genus Engraulis; species Engraulis encrasicolus. The sequence continues at coordinate 22,814 of NW_026945823.1, read as the reverse complement.
ACGTACACATCTGCGCCAGAGCCATTGGTCTGCGCTATGTTGTTGTTGAGTAACTGCCAGCGATTGGGTGAGAGCTGTCCAATAATTTCAAACCATAACTGAGTGCAAACTTCCTGCTTCCTACAATCGCTTCAGAGCAAACAAATGCCAGACCATAAATACGAAATGAAATGGTAGTATTATGGGATGGTCAGGACCAGGCTAGCAGTGTTGGCCCATGTAGTGCTTTTAGGTGCGCTCCCTCTCTCTCCCCTGGAGAATGAGCAGAATGACTACAGTTAATAATAATGCTGTTAGCAGCTAATGCCATCACGGTAATTTGCAGTGTAATTAATTAATCTAATAAAGCATTATTAGCGTTAAGTAAGGGTTAACGTTCGGCGAGAAGGTCGCTACCGTGGAATAGCAGCACGACAGAGAGAATCTTTAGACCCCGACGCGGAGCGGAGGGGTCTTGTTCTCTCGGAAGTGCTGCTATTCCACAAAGCGACCGACTCGCCGAAAGTTAACCCGCTTATTATATGGATATACTTAAATGATTCACACATGCGGGGACATTTCTTTAGACCTATTTAATGTTAAGATTGTTGCTGCGCAAAACAAAACAGTGCCGTTGTGGAACACCGCTAGGCAACAGCTAGGTAGGCTAGCCAGGACAACAGGTGTTGTCTATCACAGCAGCTGATTAGAGTGACAAAAGACCGGACCCCCTGCGGAGTGATATGAAACATTCGCTTTAGCCACTGACTTGTATACAAGCCAGTGGCTTTAGCAGTGAACGTCTTGTTGCCATTGACAGCGGTAGCCAGGACAACGGGTGCTGTCTATCACAGCAGCTGATTAGAGTCTTGTTGAAAAGTCGCTTTAGCAGTGAAAAGTCTTGTTGCCATTGACAGCGGTCTGTTATAGACCAACCCGTCCGTTATCGAAAAATAACAGACGTCCGAACGTTGGGGAGCCCCGTTGAAATGAATGGAGCATTCAACAGATGACGTCACAACCATATAATAATAAAGTGTTAATAAAGTGACAGCCTGGGTAAATATGATATTAACAATTGCTTTCTCTCTGTTTGGAACTTTCTCTGTGTTCTCCCTTGACTACAGTCTCCATGGAGGGCTCACGTCCGCACCCATCGCCGGAACATGGCCAGGGCTCGTGCTCAGCTGGACTTCCGGAATGCTGAGGAGGAGGAGGAAGGAGAGGAAGAGGAGGATGAAGGAGAGGAGGGAGAGGAGACAACAGATGCATCAGTGACCACAGAAGAGAGAGCACCTGACTCCCCAGCCACCTCCTCAACTCCCACAGAACAGAGGGAGGAGGAGAGGGAGGAGGAGGGGGAGAGACAGGAGAGAGAGATCGGAGACCTGGAAGAAGAGGAGGCGCTGGGGGAGGGCTCTAAAGAGGAGGCGTCCAATGAGCTCGCTGAAGGGGAGGGCTCTGCAGAGGAATTGACCGATAAAAAGAGCCCAGCAGAGAGGCTTGAAGGGGAGGAAGAGGAGGAGGAGGAAGAGGAGGTGCCTGGGCCCAATGAGGAGGTGAAGAGATCAGAGGAGGTGGAGGGTCGCTTGGCCTCCTTGACCCTGGACTCGGAACAGCCACCCTCAACCCCTGCCAGAAGCTCAGACCCACAGCCAGAACCAGAAGTGACTGGTCCAGAGCTCTCCGACACTCCACCCCAGACTCCATCCCCATCCCCATCTCCATCACCATCGCTATCACTGTCATCCACCCCGTCGTCAAGGACCCCAACCCCGTCGTCAAGGACACCGTCCCCATCTCCACAGAAATGGGCCCCTCTTCCTCCTCCTCCTCAGCATCCCTCCTCCTCCACCTCTCCCACCTCCTCATTAGTCCGTCCTCCCCCTCTCCCCTCCTCCTCTTCCTCCTCCTCATCATCATCTGCTGTCCGTCCTCCTCCTCCTCCTCTCCACTCCCCCACCAGCTCCGAGTCTTCCTCCTACTCCTGCTCCTCTTCCTCCTCTCGTCGGATGCCTACCTCCACCTCCACCCCCGCTGGACTTTGCAAGTATCAGCAGCAAGGTCACCCATCCCAAGGACACTCAGCCCAAGGACATTCGTCCCAAGGTCATTCAGCCCAAGGTCAATCGCCTCAGCAAGGTCACCCCTCCTCCTCCTCTCTGCACTCCCCACTTCAGCCCTTCTCCCCGTTCCCGTGTGTCAAAGCTCCTCGTAAGTCTGCCGCGGCGCGTAACCTGGGACTGTACGGCCCGACCGCGCGCACCCCCACCGTGCTGTTCCCCCACCTGTCCAGAGGGGGCAGCAGTGGCCACGGCAGCAGCCGCCTCAGCCACAGTGCAAGCAGTACCGGCATCGCCACAGGGAGGCGATGATGAGCTCCTCATGCTCGAACTGACTTTGTCTTTCTCTTTCTCTCCTGCTTAAACTCCCTCTCTTTCTCTCTCTCTCACTCTCTCTTTCCCTTGCTCCCTCTTTCTCTTTCTGTCTGTCTCTCTCTTTCTAACACTATCTCTATCTCTCCCTCTTTTTCTCTTTCTCTCTCTCTCTCTCTCTCTCTCTCTGTCTCTCTCTTTCTAACACTATCTCTATCTCTCGCTCTCTCTCTCTCTATCCCTCTCTCTCTCTCTTACTATACCTTGCTCTCTCTAACTCTCTCTTTACCTATATCTCTCCATCATCCAACATATCTCTCCTCTCTCTCTCTCTCTCTCTCTCTCTCTCTCTCTCTCTCTCTCTCTCTCTCCCTCCCTCTCTCTCTCTCTCCATGCTTCCCTCTCTATCCCCCACTCCTCTTGAGTCTCTATGAAATGGTGTGTGTGTCTTGAACTCTATGCATCAACAACTACTGGAGACACAAGCCAGACTGCAGGACACGTCTTATACTGTAAGAAGTAGCACCGAACCTCAGCACTTTACACACACACACACACACACACTCACACACACACACACACACACACACACACACGCACACACGCACACACACACTCACACTCACACTCACACTCACACTTACACTCACACTTACACTTACACGCGCACACACACACACACACACTCGCACGCACACACGCTGTACATGCACTCAAACAAACCTGTTCCTTCCAATAAACTACTGTATGTGCATGCACACACACACACACACACACACACACACACAGAAATAAACTGAACATTCCTCAGACATCGACTCTTGATGCTGTTACATCTCTGCTGAGGTATATACAATATGCATTCTCCTCACCTATTGAAAACTGCTACGGCTGCTGAGAAGGGACACTCTTTCTTTTCCCATTTTCTAAACTGTCTTTTTGTTTTGCTTGTTTTGTTTCTGGTGGATCACAGAATTGTCATTATGGATATGTCTGTCTGTTCTCCACATGGACCTCCATGAATAAATAAATCAACTCACTCAATCAACGAAACACTCGCAAGAGAGAATATCATTGTTCCACTTGGAATGGCCATGAAAATCAGTGTTCTATTTTACATTGCACTTAGCTGGCACTTTTTTAATCCAAAGCAACTTACAATTATTTTACAGGGTATTGGTTACAGTCCCCAGAGCAGTGTGGGGTTAGGTGCTAGGGATGCAAACGATTAATCGATTAAATTAAAGAATTAATAGATAGATAATTAATAGATTGGATTAAAGAATTGAAATAGAATTAATTTAAATGTGGTATTTTATCTCAATTTTTAATTAAAATTTTTAGATAGTAGGTATTTTTCCGAGAAACATTGAGATTTCGGGGGGAAAACACCGTTTATCAATTAATCGTAAGTCGATCGATAAGGCTATCAACTAATGATTAATGAATTAATCGATAATTTGCATCCCTACTAGGTGCCTTGCTCAAGGGCACTTAAGTCATGGATGGAGGTGAAGGGAGAGATAAGGGTGGAATTCAAACCTGCAATCCTCTGATTTTAAGACCGCCTCCCTAGGCCATGGCTGAACATACATGGGAGTCATGGCTCCCAAGTTGATGCTGTACAGCCCCCCTACAGTCTTAGGGGTCGTTGAGAAGAATTCAACTGAGAGGGGGGGTGGGGTGGTGATGCTCAGTTGCCATTGAGGGGCATTAGTCTATTTTAGGAAAATTGTTTGTTCAGGTACATTCGGGTTCCCTCCACAGCGGGAAACTCCACCTGTTTTGTCTGGAACCAATCAACTGAGCATTTCCAACCGTCCTGGGTAAAGGCGTGTTCAAGGCGGTGTCGTGGTTTATGCAGAAACGTTCTATTGGGACTAGGAAATGTTTGTTTTAAACTTTGGCTCAGTCTGTTCTGCCCTCGACCAGTAGCAAACCAAAGGAGGTGGGTCAACCATGCTGTTTATATTAAGAAGGTTAGTTGTTATGCTCTTGGTCAGACCAAGTCTCGAAGAGATTTGAAAGTCATGATAATCAGGCTAGTTTCCATGCATCAATATCTCGATTTCCTTTGGAGTAACCCACCTAGCATATCCTGAATAAGGACTTCTCCGGGATACTGAAGTCGGGAAAAGGTGTTTATGTGATGATCAGAGTCAAACACAGACCTGTCCGATCATATTCGGGACAGACCTGCATATAAACGTAATCAGTGTTCCACTCCTCAACAGACATGACATGACCAATATATTGTTCTACTTGCAGCGCACAAGGTTGACTGCTCCACTTAGAACATGCGGTAGTCTACATGGCAACCATTGTTCCACTTAGAAAAGTGATTCTCAAAGTGTGGTCCGGGGACCACTGGTGGTCCGCGACAGTGCTCAGGTGGTCCGCAAGGGGATTTCTACTTTTAAAAGGCTAGCTAGGAATAGACTATAATATTTGTAACATAAATATAGCTGAAGTACTATTTTCACCACAAAAAATGCAGTCTTGTAATGTGAATATGTTGCATTGAAATGAGCAGTGTCAAATAAGCACCCCTCAACTGTCAATTCAGTTGACAGGTGGTCCCTGAACACTTTTAGCGGGGGGGGCAAAGTGGTCCTCGGCCTGAAAAAGTTTGAGAAACACTGACTTAGAATATATAGTAGACCCGAGAGACTCATGGTTGGTTCCCACTGAGACATATCCTGCAAACCGTTATAGGTTACAGAACCTGACCCGTGCAAGGGGACAGCCCCAAACTGCAGCTCAAGGGAACAGTGCGGTGGGATGCTACCATGCCCTTACTCAGAAACATTTATTGATTTCAGAAACATTTCTAAAAAAATAAAGAAACATTTATAGATTCTTTATTCTAGGGAACGTAGGGAAATCATATTTGAATGTCAAATCATTCTGGCTTAAACATGTATATAAATGTAGGCTACCCTTTATCAGACGATATTGTC